>NC_135899.1:38179134-38384234 GCF_964194155.1 Cetorhinus maximus
CCTCCAGAGCTCCCCAGCATCACAGCTGCCAGTTTTAAGCCAATTCAATTCACTCCACATGATATCAAGAAACGGCTGAAGGCACTAGATACTGCAAAGGCTGTGGGCCCTGACAATATTCCAGCAATAGTACTGAAGACTTGTGGTCCAGAATTCCAAAAATAGTTTTGAGTTGCTAGATCTGTTTGAAATCTATCCCGTTTAGCATATCCCGTGATACTGCTACTGGATGGAGGGTATCCTCAATGTGAAGATGGGACTTTGTTTCCAAAAGGACAGTGCGGTGGCTATTGCCAATACTAACATGGACAATGCATTTGTGACAGGTAGATTGATGAGGATGCGGTTATGTAGGTTTTTCCCTCATGTTGGTTCCTTCACCACCTGCCCTGCACCCAGTTTAACAGCTGTCCTTCAGGACTCAGCCAGTCGGTCTCCACTGGTGCCACCAAGCCCCCTCTTGGTGATGGGCATTGAAGTCCCTGATCCAGAGTACATTCTGTGCCCTTGCCATCATCACTGTTTCTTCCAATTGGTCAGTTGGTGTTCAACATGGAGAAAGCACTGATTCATTAGCTGAGGGAATGTGGAGGTTGAGGTGGCTGCGGTAGATTATGACCAACAGGAGGTTCCCTTGCCCATATTTGATTTGATGTCATGAAACTTCAGAGGTTCAGAGTCAATTTTGTGGACTCCCAAGGTAATTCCCTCCCGACTGTATACCACTGTGCCCACGACCTCTGGTGGATCTGTCCTGTTGGTGGGACAGGACATACCCGGGAGGGTGCTGGTGGTGCCTGGGACGTTGTCTGCTGTGTATGACTCAGTGAGTATGATTATGTCAGGCTGTTGCTTGACTAGTCAGTGAGACAGCTCTCCCAACTTTAGCACAGCCACCAGATGTTAGCAAGGAGGACTTTGCAGGGTCAACATTGCTGGATGAGCCATTATCATTTCCAGTACCTAGGCTGAAACTGAGCGAGCTATCCGGTTTCATTGCTTTGTGACTCACTTGTAGTTTGATACAACTGAGTGGCTTGCTTGGCCATTTCAGAGGGTATTTAAGAGTCAGCCATATTGCTGTGGGTCTGGATTCATATGTAGGCCAGACCAGGATGGTCAGTTTCTTTCCCATAAGGACATTAATGAAACAGATGGGTTTTTATGACAAGCGACAATGCTTTCATGGTCACCATTACTGAAACTAACTTTTAATTCCAGCAGCAGCTGCAGGGGGAGTGCAAACCCATGACACCAGAGCCTTATCCTGGGCTGCTGGATTACTGGTCCAGTGACAAGAGCACTGCTACCTCCCAGTTAGAGACTGTTCCACAGTGAGTGCCAGTCTGCTATTCCCCTGTGTGGGGATCAGATGCAAGTCCTTTCTTTTTCCTCACTTGACAGTCACACATCCTCTGTTTCCACCAGGGACACTGGATAGTGACCAGCAGCAGACAACGTGGCTACTTTCTTTCCTCCGCCCAGGCTTTTGGGAAAGGCAGAGACCTTCGGGTAAAATCTATAAAGAAGGCGTTAAAAGACATTTCAATAAATGTATCTCCAAATATGGCAGCCGAGGTGCTATGGTGCAGGATTAACGACTTGAGGAAGAATCTTTGAAGCATCACTGAATATGAGATGAAGAGGGGTGAGAGGAGGCTCGTGTGAAACACAAACACCAGCATGGACCAGTTGGGCCGAATGGTCTGTTCCTACACTGTAATCCTATGTATGTAACTTTTCATGTTTGGATTTGAACTCACAATCTCTGGATACACTTACTGGATATTCAATCCTGAACATTAGTGTGGATATTATGTGATGTAATTATTATAAATTCTCTTCCTTCACTCACCGTCTCCTCACTTGGTTTTCAGTCCCTACAGGAAGTGAAGCAGCTGTGGAAGAGGAAGAGGAGAGAATGGGTGGGCTCTCTGAATGACGTCACTCATAGCCAATCGGAGACTGAGGTACACTCGCATCCCGTCCACAGTTGTCATGTCAATCACTCATCTCAACCAAGCAGGAAAGGGGGCGGGACTTTGCAGTTCCACGGTGCCTCTGAGTTCTGCGCAAGCGTTGTAGAAGTAACCGCTCACCCATTCGGAACGACAGTACCCAGCAGGAAACGAAAACAAAAACAAAAATACCTGGAAAAACTGAGCAGGTCTGACAGCATCTGCGGAGAGGAACACAATTAACGTTTTGAGTCTGAGTGACCCTTCAACAGAACTAAGTAAAAACAGAAAAGAGGTGAAATATAACCTGGTTTAAGGGGGGTGGGACAGGTAGAGCTGGATAGAGGGCCAGTGATAGGTGAAGATAACCAAAAGATGTCACAGACAAAAGGACAAAGAGGTGTTGAAGGTGGTGATATTATCTAAGGAATGTGATAATAGGTGACATTAAGGGTAGAAAGCAGGATGAGCAAGGTACAGATAGCCCTAGTGGGGGTGGGGTGGGGGGGAAGGGATCAAAATAGGCTAAAAGGTAGAGATAAAACAATGGAATCGAGGTGCCGATGGGAATTGTAGTTCTGACGCGCACAGTGGCGGTTGGCGCCCACCGTTCGGGAGTTCGAATCTGAGAAAGTGCGAGCCCGAGCGGCTGTCACATGGGCGGGGCTGGAATTGGAGGTGCGCACCTGTAAATCCCAGCCCCAGGCGGCGGGAACCAGGATCGCAGCCGTTTAACCCCTCTCCCCTCCTTCACCCCCCATCAGCTTGGTTAAATGAATAACATGGGACTACATTCTACATTGGTTTTCTGTGTCTGGTGAGACTGTTTTCTCCAGACTGTGGAGTAAAAGTATTAAAGTTTAACTCCCAGTTTTGAATCCATCTCCCTTACTGGTGCTGAAGGGCCTGTCCTCCATTTAGCCCCTGCCCCAGTTAAGATTGTAGATCTAAGGTGCTCTGCTCCATGGCCCGGTCCTCAATCATTTCTTTCCCTCTTAAAGCTGTCTGCTTTCCATTCCTTTACTACTAGTTTTCTGTTTTGTCTGGTGGTGAGGTGCATTTCTTTCTGACTCGAGGTAAAATGGGACAGATTGTAAGAGACCCTCTGTGAATCTGACATCAGGTCATCAGATGGTTTTACACAGGGGCAGCGTGTGGATGAGAAATAGGTGGGGGCTGAGGAGAGACCCTTGGTCGGACTCCAGAGCGATGAGGGTGGGAAGGTTAACCATTGCAGGAGATTCTCTGGCTACAACTGAAGAGGCAAAAGTGGGCCAAGCGATAACAGTCCCACTCACTGGACAACAGAGAAGAGTTGGAGGAGGAGGATAGTGTGGTTGGGCATGTCAAAGGCTGCAGAGAGGTTGCTTCTCTCTCCACAGATGTTGCCTGACCTGGGAATTTCCAGCATTTTCTGAATATATATCAGATTTCCAGCGTTCACAGTTTTTTGCAATTATATTCGGAGAGCTGGGTGTGTTCACTTCAGGGAAGTGTAGACTATGGGGTGATTTGATGGAGGTTTGAAAATAATAGTTTGTGTTCATGACTTCATGTGGACAAATTATTTCAATTTTATAGGCAAGGGAGGACCGAGGGTTTTATTTACAAGTTGTGGAAGGGCAGAACTACAGATTCATCGTCATTAAAAGTAGCAAAGCAGGTCAACAATGTCATTTTAAAAATATATATTATCACTAAGGTCCATTTTTCAAGAAATAGAATTGAAAAGCAGAGAAGTTATGTCGATCTTGTACAGAACCTTGGTTAGACCACACTTGGAGAGCTGTGCACAGTTCTGATCTCCATACTGAAAAAGGACATAAAGGAACTTGGGAAGGTGCAAAAAACATAAGGATGATGTTCAGAATTGAGAGATTGTAACTATCAGGAAAGACTGAACAGGCTAGCACTCTTTTCCCCAGAAAAGAGAAGGCTGAGGGGTGACATAATAGAAATATTTAAAATGATGAATTGTAAAATTAAGAATTTGGGGTTAAATAGAGAGGAGATGTTCCCACTTGTGTGGGGGAGTGCAAAACTAGGGGCCAGAAATATAAGATGGTTGAAAATAAATCCAATGAGGAATTCAGGAGAAACTACTTTGCCAAGAGACTGATTAGAAGTGGAACTTGCTACCCCAGGGAATGGTTGAGGCAAATGGTTTTGATGAATTTGATAGGAAACATAGAAAATAGGAGCAGGAGTAGATCATTCGGCCCTTCGAGCAAGCTCCGCCATTCAATATGATCATGGCTGATCCCCTAGCTCAACAGCATACTCCCGCTCTCTCCCCTTGACGCCTTTAGAGTCTAGAAATCTATTTCCTTCTTAAATATATTCAGTGACTTGGCCTCCACAGCCCTCTATGGTAGAGTGAAGAAGTTTCTCCTCATCTCAGTCCTAAATGGCCTACTCCGTATCCTGAGACTGTGGCCCCTCATTCTAGACCCCACAGCCAGAGGAAACATCAGCTCTGCATCCAGTCTGTCCAGCCCTGTCAGAATTTCATACATTTCAATAAGATCCCCTCTCATTCTTCTAAACTCCAGTGAATACAGGTCTAGTCGACACAATTTCTCCGCACATGACAATCCTGCCATCCCAGGAATCAGTCTGATGAACCTTCGCTGCACTCCCCCTAAAGTATATCCTTTCTTAGGTAAGGAGACTAACTGCACACCATACTCCAGGTGTAGTCTCACCGAGGCCCTGTACAGCTGCAGTAAGATACCCTTGCTACTGTACTCAAATCCTCTTGCAATGAAGGCCAACATACCATTTGCCTTCTTAACTGCTTGCTGCACCTGCATGCTTACTTTCAGTGATTTGTGTACAAGGACATTCAGGTCTCTTTGTACATAACATTTCCCAATCTATCACGATTTAAACAATACTCTGCCATTCTGTTTTTCCAACTGAAATGGATAACTTCACACTTATTCATGTTATACTACATCTGCCATGTATTTGCCCACTCACTCAACTTGTCTAAATCGCCTTGAAACCTCTTTACATTTCCCACCTATTTTTGTGTCACCAGCAAACTTGGAAATATTACATTTGGTTCTCTTATCCAAATCATTGGTATACATTGTGAATAGCTGGGGCCCAAGCACTGACCCCTGCGATACCTCACTAGTCACTGCCTGTCACTCTGAAAAAGACCCATTTATTCCTACTCTCACAGCTACTTTGTAGTGATTGTTTGTCATTGTTTGCTCGGCCACATCAGAGAACAGTTCAGAGTCAACCCAGTGGGACTGGAGTCACATGTAGACCAGACCAGGTAGTTGGAGTATGTTCCCTTCCCTGAAGGACAATATTTGGGTGTTTAGGACAACCTGAAAGTTTTCATGTTTTTATTTTGAATCTGTTCAAAAATTCCAAAATGTATTAAATTCAGTGACACGACATGGAGTGGTTAAGGTAAATAACATAGATGACTTTGAGGTGAAACTAGATGAGCACATGAGGGAGAAAGGAACAGAAGGATATGCTGATAGGGTGAGAGGAGGCTCGTGTGAAGCATAAACACCAGCCTGGACCAATTGGGCCAAACGGCCTGTTTCTGCACTGTAATTCTATGTATGTAATTGTCCGTGGTTTGATTTGAACTCTCAGTCTCTGGATTATTAATCCAGCACCAAAGCAATTTGGCTGCTGTACCTGGAGACACATTTACTGAAATGTCTTTAAAGATTTTACCTGAAGGCCCCGGCCTTTCCCAAAAGCCTGGGCTTGGATTTGATAGTTTTGCCCAGTGCTGTGACTGATAGCTGAATTTGAGATGTGCAGTCTGAGCGAGTGTAGTGTATCTAATTTCCCAGGATAAACCAGATCCCATCAATCAGCTACACTGAAGGAATATTTTCCTCAGCTACTAGCACTTGCTGCCCAGTGTGTTTTCTTCAAATAATTTTGGAAAATAAGTGGAGAAATTTCAAAATCTCCATTGAATTAACATTTCTCCTGAGTGTTTTTTATATTAAACACATATTCTAAGCATAAAACTGGTATTTTCCAGCATGACATGAGCTCATAGTGAATTAATAGCCCGTTTTGCATTCCACCTGACTGTCTTTTCCATTGTCCTCACGGTGCCTGGGAAGATGGGGGTCTGGGCGGAGGAAAGAAAGTAGCCACGTTGTCTGCTCCTGGTCACTATCCAGTATCCCTGCTGGAAACAGAGGGTTTCTCTCCTATCTCCCCTTATGCCCTCTCTGAGCTCAGAATGAGGGCTGTGCTAAACTGTGAGATTGTGGTGGAATACAATCCTGCTGCTGCTGATGGTTCACTGCACCTCATGGATACCCAGTTTTGGGATCTGTCCTTAGTCTACTTCCCTGGTGATGATTAACATGGTGAAGCACTCAGTCATCAGTTGGGAGGGGAGAGGTAGTTTTTCTTGAACTTGCTTGACCTGAAGCCATGAGACTCCATGGAGACTTCCTCACCTGCCAGTGGGATGGGACATACCCAGGGATGGTGATGGGGAGTCTGGGATGTTTCTAGATTGATACGATTCAGTGAGTATCACTGCTACTTGACCAGTCTGTGGGGCAGCTCTCCTCACTTGGATACTTGTCTTCAGACCTTGGTAAGAGTGACTTTACAGATTTCACCGGGGTGAGATCACCTTAATCTTATTCTGACATAATGCCAAGATCAAATCTTGCACCAGAGAATTCACACGAGGGAGAAACTCTTCAAGTGTGAGATGTGCCACAAAGCCTTCATATGGTCATCGTCGCTTGTGAAACACTGACGCATCCACATGGGAGAAACCATTCAAGTGTGAGGCGTGCAACAAATCGTTCTCACAGTCAATGTATTTCCTGATGCACACAGGGGAGTAACCGTCAAGTGTGAGGTTTGTGATAAACGTATTGCAAAGTCTTCAATCCTGCTGGTTCACCAGAGAATTCACACAGTGGCAAACTCTGTGATAATTTTGACACAATCAAAATCTTGCACTCCAATCCCGCTATCCCGTGCTGCGGATCCCACTATCCTGTGGGACGTCCTGCTCCATGTTCACAAACAGCTGCGGGTTGAGAATCAGCCTGATCGGTCACATAAAGACCCATGACAGAAACTCACCATCCTGAGTAGACGTCATCCTCGAATCGAGGGAAAGCTGAAGAGGAAGTGGGGGTGATTAAAAGTTTGGCCAAAAACTTGGGATTTTAGGAGTGTGTGAAATGAGAAGAGAGAGATTAAGGTGCAGAGGGGTTTAAGGAGGGATAAAAGTAAAATACTGCGGATGCTGGAAATCTGAAACAAAAACAGAAAATGCTGGAAAAACTCAGCAGGTCTGACAGCATCTGTAGAGAGAAAAAAAAAGAGTTCACATTTTGCGTCCGTATGATTCTTCTTCAGAGCTAAAGAGAAGTAAAAATGTGATTAAATTTATACTGTTTAAGCGGGGTGGAGCAGGTGAAGCTGGATAGACGGCCAATGATAGGTGGAGGCAAAGGAGAGATTGCCAGAGATGTCATGGACCAAAGGACAGAGGGGTGTTAATGATAGTGGCACTGGCTAAAGGAGGTGCTGATGGTGGCATTGAGATCAGAAAGCAGAATGTGATAATAGCAACTTGCTCCACCTCCTTAAACAGTATAAATTTCATCACGTTTTTACTTCTCTTTAGCTCTGAAGAAGTCATATGGACTTGAAACGTTAACTCTTTTTTTTTCCCTCCACAGATGCTCTTTGATCTGCTGAGTTTTTCCAGCGTTTTCTGTTTTGTTTTAAGGAGGGAATTCATGAGCATGGAGGCTGGATGGCTGAAGACAAAGCTGTCAATAGTGAAGGGGAGGAAGTGGGGCGGATGTACTAAAGGCCAGAATTGGAGGAGTGCAGAGATCTCGGAGGGAGATGGGGCGAGAGGTGACAGAGATCAGGAGGGGTTGAGGCCATGGAGCAATTTGTGCTTGAACATGAGAATTTTAAATTGGAGGCACTGGGGGACTGGGAACCAGTGTAGGTCAGCGAGCACAGGGGTGATAGATGTGTGAGTTAGGATAGAGACCGCAGAGTTTTAGCTGACCTGAAGTTTATGGAGGATGGAAGATGGGAATCTGGACACGAGAGCATTGGAATGGTCTAGTCTAGTCTAGAAGCAACAACAGCATGGATGAGGATTTCAACAGCAGATGGACTAATGTGGGGGTGGGGGTGTTGGAAATGGGCGATGTTACCAAGGGGGAAGTAGGTGATCTTTGTGATGGAGAGGGTATGAGGGTCAGAAGCTCAGCTGGAGGTTGAAGAGGATGACACTGACCAATTGTTGTTGGCGAGGGCAATCGAGAGGAATTTAAGGAATGTAGGAACTGGAGTAATCACTTGAGCCTGTTACACCATTCAGTTAGATCATGGCTGATCCGTGTTTTAAATCTATCTACCTGCCTGGGATCTGTAACCTGTAATCCCCTTGTCTAACAATAAACCTTTCAAAATAAAAGCAAAATACTGCGGATGCTGGAAATTTGAAACTAAAACAAAAATAGCTGGAAAAACTCAGCAGGTCTGACAGCATCTGTGGAGAGGAAGACAGAGTTAACATTTCGAGTCCGTATGACTCTTCATTAGACCTATCAATCTATCAATCATTAAACCTATCAATCTCATTTTGACATTTTCAATTGACCCCCAGCCCAACAGATTTTTGTGGAGAGAGAGTTCCAGATTTCCAGCCCCCTTTTTGTGAAGAAGTGTTTGCTGACATCACCCCTGAACAGCCCAGCTTGAATTTTAATGCTCTGCCCCCTTGTTCTGGACTCTCCCACCAGAGGAATAGTTTCTCTCTAACTACTCTATTGACTCATTTAATCATCTTAAACACCTCAATTAGATTACCCCTTAATTTTCTACATTCAAGGGAATGCAAGCTCAGCCTGTGCAACCTGTCCTCATAATTTAACCCTTTTAGCCTCAGAAACATTCTGGTGAATCTGCTACCTGCACTCCCTCCAAGGCCAATATATCCTTCCTGAGGTGCGGTGCCCAGAACTGAACACAGTTCTCCAGATAATGTCTAAACAGAGCTCTGTACAGCTGGAACATAACTTCCACAAGGACATAATTGGTTTTGGGGAGGAGAAGTTGTGGGTTATCTTTTCTCTTCAGGATGGTCCTGGAGTAATGAGCAGTTTTGGCAGAGGAAAGCAGGACCACTCGTGTTTGATGTGGTCCAGTCAGATCTGGTGATGGATGGCTAAACCAGTTGTGTACTAGATATACTCAAATATTCACCCCTTGGACTTGAGAAGCAGGGAGATCGATCAAGAAAGAAGAGAGTAAAGGTGACTTTGGGAACAAGGGTGTAGAAGCTGGATATGAGGGAGTAGTTAAACCAGATTGGCGGCTACAGAAGCATTGTGGTGAATTGAGGGCCAAAGGGCAGAGAGTTGGGAATTAGAAAGCGCTGTCCAACTCACCTGGGGGAAGAGTGTCTTCCAGGAATGAAAACTGGTTGGTCCATGGACCCACGTGATCACTAGATCTCTGTAACCATTGGTGGGTTTGTATGATGGAAATGAGCTCCATCCTGTGCCACTAAAGTTCGGTGTCATTTCTGACCATCAGAATTGGGAGCCAGACTAAAACAGGGATTTTAAACAAGCTTCTGTCTAGTATACTGAGGGAGTTTCTCCTGATTTGTGAGTGTGTTAGTAAAGTGAGCCAGCTCTCAGGAGTGGGCATGGGGTAGAATCGGACTCTGCTTTAGTTGGTGATGTGAATTATAGACAGATCCTCTTCAGGTGACGGGTGTTTGACTAATACCATGGGGAATGTTTGTACTCACCTGTCTGGGAGGAATACTATCCTGAGTGTGGTGAGGGAGTCTCTACAGACCTGAGTTCCCTCAGCCCATCATATCTTAATGTAATGACAGTGTGATACGTTCACCTTACACTCTTCCAAAATTCATTTCATATTCTGGGAAAGATCTTGAGTCATTTTCAACAGCTTTGTTATTTTGGTTGATGCAATGTTTGGTGTAAGTTGAATATTCTGTTGGTTGTATGTTGTTGTATCAATCTTCTGTATAGATTTATAACTCACAATAAATTCACTTTGTAGTTTAACCCAGATTACCTGATTTGTCAGGTGTGTTCCCATGTAAACTGGCAGCCTGAAAGTTTGATTTGATTTAAAGTGGTAACTAGTTAGAGCTGCAGGTGTCAGTGTTGTCTTTGTGTCTGGGTTCCTGAAGCTGTGAAAGGTGGTAAAGTCCCTGGTGTCAGGAGAAGTGAAACTTATGGAGAAAAATGGCTGGACTCCAGGAGTGAGGAACAACCTACAGATTCGGTACTGATCGAGGATCCGAGTGATCCGGGTTAATCCGACACTCCAGGGACAGTTTAGATGGAGCTTGACTCTGTATCTAACCCGTGCTGTACCTTCTCTGTGAGTGTTTGATGGGACAGAGTCAACGTGGAGAAGTTATTCCATCCCCATTTTAAATGTGGAGAAGTTATTCCTTCAAGTTCATATCCCAGTGTTTTTTAAATGTAATGAGTGTTTCTTCTTCTATCACCCTTTCAGACAGCGAGTTCCAGACCCTTACTACCCTCTGGGTGAAAAAATTACTCCTCAACTCCCTCTAATCCTTCCAGCAATTACTTTAAATCTCTGCTCCCTGGTTATTGATCTCTCTGCTCAAAGAAATAAGATTGAAACAATCCCATCAGCTGCCTCTGCCACTTCCCTCCCTTCCACTAGCCCGTCTGGACAAACTTCCATTAATGCTCCCCCCTGCCCTAGCCCTGAACTCACATCCTCCTCTAGTTTCCCTCTCATCCCCCTTCATGCCCTCTCTGATCTCATGTTGTCCATGAGACCCACCTCCTGTTCCCTCGACCCTATTCTCACTAAACTGCTGACCACCCAAATTCAGCTTTAGGTCCCCATGTTAGCCAATATTGTTCACTGTTCTCTCTCTTCAGATGTTGTCCCTCTCTCCTTTAAATCAAATGTTATCACCCTTCTCCTGAAAAAACTAACCCTTGACCCCTGTCCTGGCATACTATCCAGATTCCGTCTCCGAGTCAAAGTCACCCCCTCAGTCACAGAGTCACTCTCCAACACAGTTTACACCCCAAGCACAGATATACTCCCCAAGTCACTGCCCGAGCACTGGGTAATCTCTTCTCCCTCTCTCCTCTTTCACTCTCTCTCCTGTCCCCTCTCTCCTGTGCCCCCCTCTCTCTTGTTTCCTTCTCTCCTGTCTCCCTCTCTCTCCTGTGCCCGTCTCCTGTCTTCCTCTCTCCTGCGCATGCGCTGATCTCACCACGCTTTGTCATTGCTGCCTTGGATGCTGTGGGCCTCCCTCTTCTGATCTGTTGTCCAGTGTTCGGGAGTTTGAATCTGACAAAGCGCGAGCCCGAGCAGCTGTCACGTGGGCAGGGCTGAATTGGAGGTGCGCACCTGTAAATCCCAGCCCCAGGCGGCAGGAACCAGGATCACGGCCTCTATCCCATCCGCCCTCCTTCAACCCCCATCCTTCACCCCCCTTCCTTCTCTTCCCCATCCCCCCGCCCCCGATTTCTCCCCTTCAATCGCCATCTCAGACACCCATCAACTTGGTTAAATGAATAACATGGGACTACATTTTACATTGGTTTTCTGTGACTGGTGAGAGACTGTTTTCTCCAGACTGTGGAGTAAAAGTATAAAACTTTGACTCTCCCAGTTTTGAATCCATCTCCCTTACTGGTGCTGAAGGGCCTGTCCTCCATTTAGCCCCTGCCCCAGTTAAGATTGTAGATCTAAGGTGCTCCGCTCCATGGCCCGGTCCTTAAACCATTTCTCTCCCTCTTGAAGCTGTCTGCTTGCCATTCCTTTACTACTAGGTTTCTGTTTTGTCTGGTGATGAGGGGCATTTCTTTCTGACTCGAGGTAAAATGGGACAGATTGTAAGAGACCCTCTGTGAATCTGACATCAGATCATCAGATGGTTTTACACAGGGGCAGCGTGTGGATGAGAAATAGGTGGGGACTGAGGATAGACCCTTGGTCGGACTCCAGAGCGATGGGGGTGGGAAGGTTAACCATTGCAGGAGATTCTCTGGTTACAACTGAAGAGGCAAAAGTGGGACAAGCAATATCAGTCTTCCTGATTGGACATGAGCCCTGGACGAAAGAAGATGGGCCGAATGGTCTGTTTCTGTGCTTTTAAATCTAGAATAAAAACAAAAACTGCTGGAAATACTCCGCAGGTCAGGCAGTATCTGGAGAGAAACAGAGTTAACATTTCAGTTCGAGATGACCTTTCATCAGAACTAGGTTGGATTCTTATTGTCAAAGAGCACCACTCCTGCTCTCACCCACTGCCCAGTGCCCCCCCCCCGCCCCCGTTTTCACAAGCACCACCCTCTCTCTCACCAGCACTGGCTCGCCTCCCTCCATTGTACAACTGTCCCTTATTTTATTTCCACAGAGTTCGTCACCCTGGAATCAGTCTCCAAGTCAAAGCCACTCCAAGTCACAGTTTTGCTCTATGAGCACAGACTTACTCCCAAATTCACACTCGTTCTCTGAGTGCCATTCCTGAAGCACTGTCTCAAACTCCGTTCCCCCTCTCTTCTCCATCCCTCTTTCCATGCCCCTTTCTCTATCATGCCCCTCTGTCTCCTGTGCTCCTCTCTCCTGTGCCTCTCTTCTCCTGTGTCCCTCTTTCTCCTGTGCCGTTATCTCCCCTGCGTCTTGCCCTCTCCTGTGTCATCCCTCTCTCTCCTGTGCCTCTATCTCTCCTGTGCCTCTCTTTCCTGTGCATGTGCTGATCCCACTACTGCACTTGGATGCTGTGGGTCTTCCTCTTCTGATCTGCTGTCAAACACATTCGAGGCTACACATCCCACACTGATGTTGTCAGTTTGAAAGTCTCCCAGGATGAAGAATGTTATTCCCACACTAGAAATCTCTGTCAAACATTTACCGGGGGAACTGAGACAGCAGCTGCAATAAGTGAGGTTTTATTCAGATGGGACAATGACAAGTTTAAATCCCCACCTGATCTGCTGCTCAAAGTCACCTCCGTTTCACCGGTCAGTTTCCCAAACTTCAGGAAACTCATGTTACTCCAGAAATATTTGGATTGGCTGTGAGAGACGTCAATCAGAGAGCCCCACCCACTCTGCCCATTCCCTCCTCTTCCTGTTCCACAGCTGCTTCACTTCCTGTAGGGACTCAAAACCAACTCAGGAGATGGTGAGTGAACGAACACAATTTATAATAATTACATCACATAATATCCACACTAATCTTCAGGCAGCCTGACTATCCTGTGGGGAATCAGCTGTGGAAATGCCCCTTATGCTGTGTGAGAACATCCAGCTGAGAGAGCTGTTTACTCGGTGCTTTGTGCTGAACTGTTTGCCTGGAGCTGTGTGTTGGATATTGAGTGTGTTTATTGGAAGCATTTCCCTTCTGATTTACAGGCTGACTTTTGTTGATGGCTCATTACTGAATATGAGAAGGTGAGGTGTAATTATCTGGGAGGTGCAGAGACACATTTATTGAAATGTCTTTAAAGATTTTACCTGAAGGCCTCGGCCTTTCCCAAAAGCCTGGGCTTGGATTTGATAGTTTTGCCCAGTGCTGTAGCTGATAGCTGAATTTGGGATGTTGCAGTCTGAGCGAGTGCAGTGTATCTAATTTCCCAGGATAAACCAGAACCCTTCAACCAGCTGCACTGAAGCAATATTTTCCTCAGCTTCTAGTACTTCCTACCCAGTGTGTTTTCTTCAAATAATTTGGGGAAACAAAATTTCAAAATCTCCATTGAATTAACATTTTTCTTGGGTGTTTATATTAAACACATACTTTAAGGGTAAAACTGGTCTTTGCTAGCATGACATAAGCTCATAGTAAATTGATAGCCCGTTTTACACTCCGCCTGACTGTCTTTTCCATTGTCCTCACGGTGCCTAGGAAGATGGGTCTGAGTGGAGGAAAGAAAGTAGCCACGTTGTCTGGTCCTGGTCACTATCCAGCGTCCCTGCTGGAAACAGATGAATCACGACTCGAGCTCACAGTGAATGATAGCCCCTTTTACACTCTGCCTGAGCGTCTTTTCCATTGCCCTCATCATGCATAGGAAGATGGAGGGCTGGGTAGAGGAAAGAAAGTAGTCATGCTTCTGTTCACTATCCAGTGTCCCTGCTGGAAACAGAGGATGTGTGACAGTCAAGTGAGGAAAAAGAAAGGACTTGCATCTGATCCGCACACAGGGGAATAGCAGACTGGCACTCACTGTGGAACAATCTCTATCTGAGGAGTCAGCCCCTTCAGCAAAGGAGGAGAGAGAGTTGGAGGAAATCATGTTTCCTTTTCCTGTTTTACAGAAGGATTGCACCATACTACACCAGAGAAAACAGAGAGGATAGAAACCACAGATAGATCCTGACCATCACCCAAGGGCCAACTGCACAACTGTGGAAAGACATCCAGTCCCTTCACAGCATTGCTCAACACAGAGAAGTTTGGGCAGTGAAACCATCATCTGGAAATTGGCTGGGTCAGTGGAGCTTTGACATATCATCAGATCTGCAAATGGTCAGTGGTGTGGAACCTTCCATCAGAACCAACCTTTCTCAAGGTTCGGTTGTGGGCGATCGATCAGGGAGAGGCTGGGAAGAAGTGAGAGTGGTGAGAGCATCAATCTTTCATCGAGCCTCATGAACCACTCACTCGTTCCTACAGGTGAGAGGCTGTTCAAGTGTGAGGTGTGTGAGGAGGGCTTCAGAGACTCACATGATCTGCTGATACGCAAGGTAGAACTGTTATGACCACTGTGAACACAAGGGCAGCTATAAGGAAGAGAAACCCTTCAAGCGTGAGATAAAGCTTTTTTGGCGACTTCGAGCCCCCTGAGACACTAGAAGAATCACACCAGGCAAAATCCCTTCTGGTGTGATGTTTGTGAAATGGCTCTCACACAGTCACCTGATGTCCTGAAACACCACAGTGTTCACACAGTGGAGAAACCGTTTACATGCGAAGTGTATGACCAATCATTCTCAAGGTCATCGTCTCTCCACGTACATCAACATTCAGACCAGGGAGAAACCATTCATGTGTGAGGTGTGCAACAAATCATTCTTTGAGTCATCGACCCTCCGCAAGCATCAACGCATTCACACCAGGGAGAAGCCATTCACGTGTGAGGTGTGCAACAAATCATTCTCACTGTCATGGACCCTCTGTCTACACAAACACATTCACACAGGGGAGAAACCATTCACGTGCAAGGTGTGTGACAAGTCATTCTCGCAGTCATCGACCCTCCGTGTACACCAACACATTCACACAATGAAGAAACCATTCCCATGAAGATTATGCAACAAGTCATTCCTGAGTTCATCACAATTTCTCATGCACCAGAATGTACACGCTGGGGAGAGACCATTCACATGTGACGTGTGCAACAAATCATTCTTGAACTCATCACCCCTCTATCACCACCAACGCATTCACACAGGGGAGAAGCCATTCACGTGTGAGGTGTGCAACAAATCATTCTCCAAATCATCGAACCTCCTCATGCACCAACGCATTCACACAAGGGAGAAACCCTTCACATGTGAGTTGTGTGAAAAGTCATTCTCGCACTTGGTGAGCCTCAGCATTCACCAACACATTCATACCGGTGAGAAACCATTCACGTGTGAGGTGTGCAGTCATTTTTGCAGTTAGCGGCCCTCCGCATGCACCAACGCATTCAAACAGGGGAGAAACCATTGACATGCAAGCTGTGTGACAAGTCATTATCACAGTTATTGAACCTCCACGTACACCAACGCATTTACACAGGGGAGAAACCACTTGCGAGGTGTGTGACAAGTTATTCTTGCAGTTAGCGAGCCTCTGCATGCACCAATGCATTCACACAGGGGAGAAACCATTGACATGCAAGGTGTGTGATAAGTCATTCTCACAGTTAGCGAGCCTCCGTATACACCAATGCGTTCACACAGGGGAGAAACCATTCACATGCAAAGTGTGCAACAAGTCATTCTCGCAGTTAGCGAGCCTTCGCGTACACCAACACCGTCACACAGAGAAGAAAGCATTCGCATGCAAGGTATGCAACAAATCATTCTCGCAGTTAATAACCCTCCATGGGCACTCTGGGGAAAAGCCATTCATGTGTGAGATGTGCGACAAGCCATTCTCCAAGTCATCGACCCTCCGCGCACATCAATGCATTCACACAGGGGAGAAATCATTCATATGCAAGGTGTGCAACAAATCATTCTTAAACTCATCATCCCTCCACACACACCAACGCATTCACACAGGGGAGAAACCATTCACATGCAAAGTGTGTGACAAAGCTTTCGCACAGTTATTGAACCTCCACACTCACCACTGCATTCACACAGGGGAGAAACCGTTCATGTGCAAGGTATGCAATAAATCATTCTCACAGTTAGCGACCCTCCGCAACCACCAACACATTCACACAGGAGAAACTATTCACATGTGAGGTGTGTGACAAATCATTCTTGCAGTTAACGAGCCTCTTGGTCCATTAGCAAATCTCCACATACACCAGTCTATTCATATAAAGGAGTACCTCACCAATTGTGAGTTGTGTGGGAAAGCTTGCTTGATAACTTTGACTCTCCCTGGATGCCAGCAGAAACCCTTCAGGTGCAATGTTTGTGACCAAGCTTGTACCCAATCCTCCAATTCCCTGAAGCACCAGTGCATCCACACTGGTGAGAAACCATTCAGGTGTGAGGTGTGTGACAAGTGTCATGAAAATATAATCATTTTCACAATATTATTGTGATTTATTGTAAAGGTAGGTTAATAGCGGGGTTTGGATTAGTTTCTCTGTGTGGATGTGTGTGTGAGGGGGGTAGGATTTAATTGAATTGGAGGCAGCTGATCTGGAGCATTTGAGTTATCAAAAGGAAGCTAGGTTTGAAATGCTAAATATGTAAACATGGCTGAAGTTTTAGAATGTGAGGTGTGAGGAACATTTGCATTTTTAGATAAATTAGGTTAGTTTGAATTTCAAAGAGATGGTAAGATGTTATACCTAGCCATAACAAGCTCAGTCAAACAGTGTGTTTATTTTTCCCAAAGGTTACGAATAAAATGAGTACTATGAAAAATTCATATTATGAGAAAAGTTAAGTTGCAAAGTCATACTGGAACAATGGAATTTACATTAAAAGGGAGAAACATGTATAAAGGAGATGAGGTTTTGTGTAAGGAGAAGGCACCCTAAGATCTAACACAAGTGTGAAAAGCCTCCAGCCTCTGTGCATCAAGTTGCTGTCTACAGGAATCAAAGCTGAGAAAACTCACTTTGAATATCCCTGTCCAGGGTATTGCGTGGTCTGGGTCTGTGGAAATCTACTTTGTTTTGCTGTTGCCTCAACAGAGGTGGAACTGGGAGTCAGATAAATTAGTTTTTTCTCAGAATAAAAAGGAAGGTGCTGAGGGTAAAAAATTGAGGCGTTTTCATTGTAATAAAGTTAGAAGTCATTATAGTCGTAATTTGTAGGTATTAGTGATGGTCAAAAAAGAGAAAGAGGTAGAAATGAAGGATTCTGAAATTGATTTTCCTCTAATCAAATTGGATAATGAGGGGTACTTGAAAATTTAAATGTAATATTAAGTTACCTTCCGGACAAAGTGATTCGGAGAAGCTATTGCAATCACACAAAGCTATTTGTGGAACTAAGCTAGGGAGGACAAATTTAGTTCTACATGATGTGTGTGTAGAAGTTTCATCTTCAATATTGTTTAAATCCGGCAAGTACAGAAAGAAATTGAATTTATGCTTCAAAATGATATCATTGAGTCTAGTTGCAGTAATTGGAGTTCACCTATTGTGCTGGTACCAAAACTGGGTAGAACACAAAGACTGTGTGTGGACTATTGAAAGGCGAATGCAGTGACAAAAGCGGATTTGTATCCTATACCATGGTTGGAAGATTGCATTTAGAAAGTGGGGCAATCAAAATTTATCACAAAGATTGACTTGCTAAGAGGATATTGGCAAGTACTGTTATCAGAGAGAGCAAAGGAGATATAGGCTTCTGTGACACCAGATGGACTGTTTAACGTCATACCATTTGGTGTGAAAAATGCACCTGCAACATTTCAAAGA
Source organism: Cetorhinus maximus (assembly GCF_964194155.1). Taxonomy (NCBI): domain Eukaryota; kingdom Metazoa; phylum Chordata; class Chondrichthyes; order Lamniformes; family Cetorhinidae; genus Cetorhinus; species Cetorhinus maximus. Next base: position 38,197,231 of record NC_135899.1, read on the forward strand.
CTGACAAGCAAAGTAATTGCAGAACTGAACAATTGCACTGTTTATATTGATGACTTGATAGTTTTCAGTCCAACATCGGAGGAGCGTTTACAACATCTGGAAGAATTATTTAATTGATGGCAAGGAGCTGATTTGGTGATGAACTTGATTAAAAGTTAATTTGCAAAAGCGCAAGTTATATATTTAGGCCGTACCATTGGACATGGTAAGGTGGCTCCAAGTCAAGGCTATCGTGGAATTCCCAGTACTTACAACAGAACGAGAAGTTTTGAGATTTCTGGGCATGAGTGGGTTTTACCAGAAATTTGTACCCAATTTTAGCAGTGTGGTTGCTTCATTGACTGAACAATTAAAAAAGAACAACAAGTTTCAATGGACACTGGAGTGTCAAAAGGCATTTGACAGTGTGAAAACTGTATTTACTGCGACACCAGTTTTGGCAGTACCCAATTACGCCAAGCAATTTAAGCTGTCCGTTGACACAACGGGTGTAGGCATTGGGATCTTATTGTTACAAGATGACAACCCTGGAATTGAACAACTGATAGGATATTTTTCACAGAAGTTGAATGTACAACAGAGAAGATATTCAGTGATTGAAAAGGAGACTCTGGGTCTGTTGTTAGCATTATAGCATTTTGAGATTTACAAACAATTCGTTGTTTTTGCAGACCACAATCCTTTAAAGCTTATGGACAAATTTTGAGACAGAAGTGCAAAGCTATTCAGATGGAGTTTATTACTGCAACCATTTATTCTACAGATTATACATGTGGCTGGATGAGAAAATCTAATTGCAGATGCATTGTCAAGAGTTTTAAGCTGAAAGGGAAAATTGGACATTTAAAAACCTGGACACTGGACTGGAATGATTTCTGTTGATACGAAGGATTTGTAGATATATATAATGGTAACGCATGCATTTGGTAATGCGAGTGTGAGTATAATAGTGTATAATATTGTGTGTATATAGATAAGTATAGGAGGTATCGTAAGGTGGGTTAAGAAAATGAAGCTGTCTTTTTAAATTATGATAGTTCATTTTCCAGTAAGGAGGGGGGTGTCATGAAAATATAATAATTTTCATATTATTATTTTAAAGGTAGGTTAATAGTGGGGTTTGGATTAGTTTCTCTGTGTGGATGTGTGTGGGATTTAATTGAATTGTATGCAGCTGGTCTGGAGCTTTCAAGATATCAAAAGAGAAGCTGGTTTTGAAATGCTAAATATGTAAACATGGCTGAAGTTTTAGAATGTGAGGTGTAAGGAACATTTGCATTTTTAGATAAATTAGGTTAGTTTGAATTTCAAAGAGATGGGAAGATGTTACACCTGGCCATAACAAGCTAAGCCAAACAGTGTGTTTATTTTCCCAATGGTTACTAATAATATGAGTACTATGAAAGATTTATATTATGAGAAAAGTTAAGTTGCAAAGACATATTGGAACAATGGCATTTACATTAAAAGGGAGAAACATATATAAAGGAGATGAAGTTATGTGTAAGGAGAAGGCACTCTAAGATCACACAAGTGTGAAAATCCTCCAGCCTCTGTGCATCAAGGCGCTGTCTACAGGAACCGAGGCTGAAAAAACTCACTTTGCATATCCCTGTCCAGGATATTGTGCGCTTTTCCTGAGTCTGTTGAAATCTATTTTGTTTTACTGTTGCCTTAACAGAGGTGTAACTGGGATTCAGATTAATTAGGGGAGTTAGGAGTTATTATGGTAGTAATTTGTAGACCTATGTATGTGCTTAAAACCTTTCCTTCTATTAATAAATAGAACCGTGGAAAAGTTACAGTACAGAAAGAGGCCATTCAGCCCATCATGTCTGTGCCGGCCATATGTTTAATTTAGTTTTGTCAAAAACCTCTCAGTCTCAGTGGACTTATTAATACTGAATTCAAAGCATGCATCTCGTAATAAAATACAAATTGCAAAACAGTTGTGGCAGTGGTTTTAAGCTTCCCTCTGGAATTTGATCAGCTTGGCATTTACCATCTGCCATGCCATAACACAAGGCTTTCACACAGTCCGTGTAGCTCCTGCTCCATCAATACACTCACACAGGGGAGAAACCCCATCAGTGTGAGTTCTGTAATAAAGTCTTCACACAGTTGTTGGATCTCCTGGAATATCAGTAAACCCACACAAGTGACAAACCCTTCTAGTGTGACATTTTTACCTCCTCCTCTTTCACCATACACCGATGTCTCCACACAGACTTGGAGCTGGGTCACCTTCTATTGCACTGAGAGTTGTCTGTGTTGTTTACCCTCCAGTGCTCACACAGGGGAGCTTTCATGCCAAAACACTGTCTGTCTCAGCAGTGTCTGTCTTGAACTTCTCCCACCATCAGTACAATTGCTTCAAGAAGGTGAGGTGTAATTATCTGGGAGGTGCAGAGTGTCTGAGGATTCTTACTGATTTCCTATTGTTGAGTTCTGTGTGTGTGTGTTGGAAGCTGGTTATTATCCTGTGGACTGTGAATGGTCAGTTCTGTGCATGAATTTGTCACTAGACCAATGCACTGTGATTTTTACATAGTCTGCTGCTTCTACTAACATTCTTTTGTGTGATGTTAGTTTAAACACTCGGCACCAGCACTTTTGAGTGGACATTGAGGTTTGAAGTGAATGCTTGTTTTTCTCTGTTTGAAGGTCTGTAAACTGACCTCCCATCAGGTCAAGATTATTTAACTAAAAACTCAAAACAATCTTTGCAAGTTTCTGACTGTGGGGATTTGATCTTTACTTGTACTGGTTAACGCCTCAGGGAATAAACTTCTGGGAAAATAATGAGCTGAAGATGAATCCCTGTGATACAACAGGTGCGTTTTGATCAAGAAGAAAAGTGTTGGTATAAAAACCAAACTTCAATGCAAGTGAACATCGTAGCTGAGGGAGCAGCTCCTGTCTTCTGAGTTCACTCAATGTGGTCTTTGATATAATGTGAGGGTAAACTCCATAAAGTTCCATTGATCGTGTTAGAATCATCCAGGATTCAGTTATCAAACAAACATTGACACCGAGTCACATAAGGAGATATTAGTACAGATAATCAAAAACCTAGTCAATGAGGTAGGTTTTAAGGAGTGTATTAAAGTCGGAAGGTGAGGTGGAGAGGAAGAGAGGTTTAGGGAGGAAATTCCAGAGGTTGGGCCAAGGCAGCTGAAGGCTCAGCCACCAATGGTGGAACGATAAAAATGGGAGGTACTCGGGGCTGGAATTAGAGGAGTGCAGATATGTTGAGGGGTGTAGCGACGGAGGAGATTACAGAGATACGGAGGAGAAAAGCCAAGGAGGGATTTGTAAACAAAAATGAGAATTTTAAAAGCGAGGTGTTGCCAGACTGAGAGCAACTACAGGTCAGTGAGCACAAGGATGATGAGTGAATGGGACTTGGTGTGAGTTAGGGTACAGGCAGCAGAGTTTGTTAATCTAGCACCATAGCAATTTGGCTGCCATACCTGGAGACACATTTATTGAAATGTCTTTTAATGCCTTCTTTAAAGATTTTACCTTTGCTTCTAGCACTTCCAGCCCAGTCTGTTTTCCTCAAATAATTTTGGAAAACAAGGGGGAAATTTTCAAAACCTCTACTGAATTAACATTTTTCCTAAGTGTTTTTATATTAAACGCATACCTCTAGGGGTAAAACTGGTCTTCACCAGCACGACTCGAGCTCAGAGTGAATTGATAGCCCGTTTTACACTCCACCCGACTGTCTTTTCCATTGTCCTCATCGTGCCTGGGAAGATGGGGGTCTGGGTGGAGGAAAGAAAGTAGCCATGTTGTCTGCTCCTGGTCACTATCCAGTGTCCCTGCTGGAAACAGAGGGTGTGTGACAGTCAAGTGAGGAAAAAGAAAGGACTTGCATCTGATCCCCCACACAGGGGAATAGCAGACTGGCACTCACCGTGGAACAGTCTCTAACTGAGGAGTCAGCCCCTTCAGCAAAGGAGGAGAGAGAGTTGGAGGAAATCATGTTTCCTTTTCCTGTTTTACAGAAGGATTGCACCTTACTACACCAGAGAATACAGAGAGGATAGACACTGCAGATAGATCCTGACAATCACCCAAAGAACAACTGCACAACTGTGGGAAGACATCCAGTCCCTTCACAGCATTGCTCAGCACAGAGAAGGTTGGGCAGTGAAACCATCATCTGGAAATCGGTCGGGCCAGGGGAGCTTTGACATATCATCAGATCTGAAACTGGTCAATGGTGTGGAACCTTCCATCAGAACCAACCTTTCCAAAGGTTTGGCTGTAGGTGATCGGTCAGAGTGAGGCTGGGAAGAAGTGTGAGTGGCTGCAAGTGTGGTGAGAGCTTCAATCATTCATCCAGCCTCATGAACCACTAACTCATTCCTACAGGTGGGAGGCTGTTCAAGTGTGAGGAGGGCTGCATCTGTTGTACAACTGTTAGTACAAAGTCAGCTACATGGAAGAGAAACCATTCAAGTGTGAGGTGTGTGGCAAATCATTCTCATGCTCTACTCAATTCCTGAGACACCAACACATTCACACGGGGGAGAAACCATTCACATATGTGCTGTGTGACAAATCATTTGCACAGTCATCCACCCTCCGTGTACACCAACACATTCACACGTGGGAGAAAACATTCACGTGTGGGGTGTGCAACAAATCATTCTCGCAGCCATCAACCCTCCGTGCACACGCACGCATTCACACAGGGGAGAAACCATTCAAGTGTGAGGTTTGTGGTAAAGCTTTCCTGACATCTACAAGGTTCCTGATACACCAGAGCATTCACACCGGGGAGAAATCATTCAGGTGTGAATTGTGCAACCAAGCATTCACATGGCCATCGACGCTCGCTCAACACCGACGTATTCACAGTGGAGAGAAAACATTTACATGTGAGGTGTGTGACAAATCATTCTCGGGCTCATCAGCCCTCCGGGTGCACCAACGCATCCACACAAGGGAGAAGCCATTCAAGTGCGAAGTATGCAACAAATCATCTCGCATCCATCAGCCCTCCGTGAACACCAACGCCTTCACACTGGGGAGAAGCTATTCAAGTGTGAGGTGTGTAATAAGGACTTTGCAGTTACCAGGCCTTGTGAGTCACCGGCGCATTCACACAGGGGAGAAGAAAACATTCACGTGTGAGGTGTGTAAAATGGACTTTGAACAATTATGGGGCCTGTTGGATCACTGACGAATTCACACAGTGGGGAAGCCAAGTAAGGTGTGTGACTGAGTCTTCACACAGTCAGCAATGATCATGAAACACTGATATCTGCATTGAGGAAAAGATGTTTCATTGTGAGGTGTGTGACAAGGGCTTGGCACAATCATCTGGCCTGATGTATCACTGACCCATTCACACTGGAGAGAAACCGTTTACGTGTGAAGAGCCTTCACAAACTTATTGAAGCTCCTGGTCCATCAGAGGATCCATACAGAAGGAATGCTTCAAGTGTGGGCTTCACAATAAAATTCTCCTGACGTCTTTGAACATCCTGGGACAGCAGAGGATTCACACAAGGGGAAGCTGTTCAGGTGTGATGTTTGTGACAAGGTTTTCACCCACTCCTCTGATCTCCTCAAGCACCAGCAGATCCACACTGGAGAGAAACCATTCAGGTGTGAGGCGTGTGACAAGACTTTCACACAGTCAGTGTATCTCCTGGTCTGTCAACACACTCACACAGGGGAGAAATCCTATCAGTGTGAGGCCTGTAATAAAACCTTCACACAGTTGTTGGACCTCCTGGAACATCAGTGAACCCAAACAGGGGACAAACCCTTCCAGTGTGATGTGTGTCAGCATTGTTTCACCTACTCCTCTCTCACCATACACCAATGTCTGCACAAGGACTTGGAGCCAGGTCACCTCTTCCATTACACTGAGAGTTGTCTGTGTTGTTTACCCTCCAGTGCTCGCACTGGGGAGCTGTCATTCCAAAGCACTGTCTGTCTCAGCAGTGTCTGTCTTGAGCCTCTCCCACCATCAGTCCAATTGTTTCAAAAAGGTCAATTTAACCTTTGAGCAGATCAGCAACCATCAGCAAAAGACGACATCAATATGTATAGAAGCTCCTGTTTATGCACAGATGCCACTGTATCTCTGGGAAGATTTCCACAGCTACAGGAAGTAGGCGATTCAGGAGAATTTGTGTTAGGACTCTCCCTGTTATAGACAAGTCGATGATCTGTCCAGAAGACATCAATCCCCCACATGGATCAAGTGATACAAACATTACTTCGAACTTTGACCTGGCTTTAGACCTTCCAGACGAACTTCCGACATGGTCTTTGTGGCCAAACAAATTCAAGAAAATGTCGAGGACAACACCAAGAACTCTTCATTACATTCATCGATGTGACCAATGCATTTTACTCAGTAAATTGTGAGACTCTGTGGATTGTTCTCCAATGATTTGGATGTCCAAGAAACTTCACCACGATCCTGCAATTGCTTCATGATGATTTGACTGCAACTGTCTTGAGTGGGAGATCTGAAACAGAAGCCTTCAAAATCCAGACTGGTGTCAAGCAAGGCTGTGTGATAGCCCCCATTCTATTTACAATCTACCTGACAGTGGCTATTCACCTCATCAAAGATCAACTGCAATCTGTTGTCAGTATTAAATACCATCGAGATGGGAAACTCATTTACCTCAGTTGACTCTGTGCCAAAACTAAACTGACCACCGTAGATACACATGATCTACAGTTTACAGATGACTGCAGTGTCACTGCCCACTCTGTAATAGATTTACAAACCAATCTCGATCTCTCCAACTCTGCATACAAGAAACCCGGCCTGTCTTTGAACGTTGCCAAGTCAAAATTCAAATATCAACACACACCTGGTCAGCTAAACTGTAAGATTTCTGGGTTCGGGACCACCGATACCTAAATAGGCAGTTGACTAGTTGTATGTAAGTTTATTAAGAAACAACAGTTTAGATATGATACATTAACTAATTAGACGGAAAAAACGTATATACGACCGGTAACAGCTTGTGATAACAGCATTCCGCTTTCTAATCGAAGTGTTAGGAAACTCTTCCCTCGATCTCTCGACCTTCCTCCTCCTCCTTTGGTCCATCTTCCATCTGAAGAAAACAGCTGCCCAATGAGCACTGCCACCTCAGCAGCCCCTCAGCAGTACCTCACCAGTATGACACCAATCTATATACCCTTTTTTGGGGGTCTGGTAGCTTACCCAGTGTCAATCATCTATCTAACTATTCTGACCAATGGATACAGGACAGGTACTCCAAACGTCAGGGTGGTTACCACCCGCCTTGTGCGTCACCCCCCTCTAGGTCAGCTTTTTAGTTTACATCTTGCTGAGGGTCATATCCTGGTCCTTTTTAAACAATTGCATAGATAAGGGGGTACAGGAGACGCCATCTTAACACAGTAATGACAGCATGAACTAAGTGACCTTGCCTGTTCCCACAGACTGTTTAAAAATTGTTGCCTTTTTAAAAAGCTTTTTAGGGGGTGTTAAATTATGCAGAAAATATCTTTATCCAAGACCCCAATTTCTTACAAAACATTCCATCTCCCATATATGTTGAAGTAGAGACTCTGGAATATGTTGAGCACTTCCCAGACCTCAACAGCCACCTCTCTCAAAAGGCCGCCATTGACGAGGAGATCCAACACCGGATTAGCTGTGCCGAACTAATGGCACAGTGATATTGTCACTGGACTAGTAATCCAGAGACCCAGCGTAATGCTCTGGGGACCCAGGTTCAAATCCTGCCATGGCAGATGGTGGAATTTGAATTCAATAAAAATCCGGAATTAAAAGTCTAATGATGACCATGAAACCATTGCTGATTGTCTGGTTCACTAATGTCCTTCTGAGAAGGAAATCTGTCCTTACCTGATCTACCTGTGATTCCAGACCCACAGCAATGCAAATGACTCTTAAATGCCCTCTGTACAATTCAGGATGATAAATCCTACTAATCATTGCCTAGCCAGTGATTGCAACATCCCTTGAATGAATAAAAAAGCTAAGGCAGCGAGTGTTTGACTGCAGCAGTTTGGACTGCAAAGGTTCAGGAAGGTGGGTCACCACCATCTCCTCTGGATGGGCAGTAAATGCTGCCTTTGACCAGGAAGGGAGTAAAGATAATTTTGTTAACAAAAAGGGAGTGCTTAATCCAGATTGATGGCTACAGAGGACGACTATCCTGAGTATGATGAGGGAGTGGGGGTGAGTCTCCACAGACCTGAGTTCCCTCAGCCCATCATACCTCGATGTAATAACAGTGTGATATGTTCACCTCACACTCTTCCAAGATTCACTTCATGTTCTGGGAAAGATTTTGAATCATTTTCAAATGATTTGTTATTTTGGTTGATTCAAAGTTTGTTCTGAACTGAATGTTGTGTTGTTTGTCTGCTATTTAATCAATCTTCTGTATAGATTTATGTATGTAGATTTATTCATATTTCTGTATGAAAATAAATTCATTCTTTTAGCCTAACCCAAACTACTTGATTTGTCAGCATGATGTGTGCCAATTCACTGAAACACTTAGGAGCCTACAGTAAGAGTCCTGTACACAATATATTGATCAATGTCACTGTGGGCTGGTATAATTTCTCCCTCAATGTGTTTATAATTTCCAGTTCACCGGAAGCATAATGTTTCACAAAGGAAGAAAGACTTGCACCTATGGCCTGAATCTTCGGCTCGGCAAGCGGGGACGGGGCCTGCTCACCGAGGTGTTAAATGACACGCGGTGACGTTGGGCGGGGGTCCTGACATCACCGCACATCATTTAGATTTTCAGTTCAGCTGGCACACAAGCGACTCAGCTGTGCGCCTGCTGAGCTGTGAAAGGCCTATCAAAGCTGATAAATATCAATTAAACTAATAAACTGAGTTGCCTGTACAACCTTAAAGATGGCGGGCAGGCGAAGAGCCCAGGCAGCCTTCGCATTTTTCATGAAACCTCATCCACGGGCAGGATGAGGTTTCATGAAGGGTTTATAAGTTAAATACATTTTTTCATTAATGTTCATTGACATGTCCCAGCTCATGTGACACTCTCATGTTAGGGACATGCCTTAAAATGTTTTCTTTTCTTCATTAAAATTTTTAAAACTTAAACTAATCTCCCTGAGACACTTCCGTGCCTCAGTGAGATTTCTGCACTGTTTTGCGCAGGCCCCGACTCAGGGAGCCACCTCTCATCCCGCCTGCGCAGGGAGCGCTCAACACTTCCGGGCGCACATCACACTGGGCAAGCCTTAATTGGCCCACCCGTGTAAAATGATGGCGCGAGCCCAATCGGGGGAGCCGATCAGGTCTGCACCTGCCACCGCACAACCTGCCCGACGGGGGGAAAATCTGCCTTAACAGCCAATGAGCACTTTATGAAGTGTGGTTACTTTTGTAATGTAGGAAACGTGGCAGCAGATTTGTGTGCAGCAAGCTCCCACAAACAACAACATGATAATGACCAAATAATCTGTTTATGTGATGTTGATTGCAGGATCCATATTGGCCAGGACATCAAGGATAACTCCCCTGCTCTTCTAAAACATAGTGTCATCAGATATTTTACATTCACCTTAGAAGGTTTAACTCATTTGAAGGATGGTACCTCTGACAGTGCAGCACTCCCTCAGTCGTGCACTGGAGTGTCAGCCTCAGTGCTCAAGTATCTGGAGTGAGACTTGAACCCACAACCTTCTGACTCAGAGATGAGAGTGCTACCAAAGCCACGACTGACACAAACTTATAATATTCCTGTTGTATTTGATTCAGTTTCTAAGGGGTTAAGTCCCAAGGTTGTGTACAGAATGCTTTTCCCCCTGTAAACTGGCAGCCTGAAAGTTTGATTTGATTTAAAGTGATAACTAGTCAGAACTGCAGGTGTCAGTGTTGTCTTTGTGTCTGGGTTCCTGAAGCTGTGAAAGGTGGTAAAGTCCCTGGTGTCAGCTGGAATGGACATCTTAAGGGATTGTCTTCAGTCAGTACTGCTGATTAACCATTCTGCTTTCATTCACTCATGAAAGTTCTATTGTTTAGGCATAGTTCTAACAGTCTGTCAGGAATAAAATTCAAGGAATAAACCCACTCTTCCCAGGAAAGCTCAGTGTTACTTTTAGTGAGGTTTTTGAGCTTGTTTTCAAATCCCTCCATGGCCTCTCCCCTCCCTACCTCTGTAATCTCTTCCACCCCTCAGTCCTGCACTGGAGTGTCAGCCATGATTTTTTGTGCTCAAGTCCTGGAGTGGGACTTGAACTCACAACCCTCTGACTCAGAGAACAAGGTTGTGGGTTCAAGTCCAACTCCAGATGGATTATTCCATGAACATGGATTAAAATTGTTGTCAGGGCCACATAAATAATTCCTCAGGTTCTGGGCTCCCTGTACAAACCTCATCCACCATTTATTGAAACACAAATGTGTTGTAAAATGAGTGAAGAAATTATCCTGTAGATGTTTACACACTGCATTGATCATGAAACCAATCAGATCCCAATGTGCCAGCCTTAAATAAAACCGTTTCAATTGGTCACACACAAGTTTTTAAAATGTTTACTTCAGTAAAACTCCTTGGCAACTATACAACAAGCACAGTGATTTTGGCCGAGAGTTTACGCTAGTTTATTTCAGATTTATCAGCGTTACTCGGCTGAAATTGACCATGTCAGGAATTTTAAATGTAAATTACATCAAATTGAACTTTGCCGATCTTTAACTCTAGTTTATTAAACATCACCCAGGAAGCGGGTACCAACCACAGAAATGACCACGGCCCCAGGTGGGAATAATGAGAGTGGTGAGTTTCTGCCGATTGTGCCTGTTTGAGGCGGCTCTTCAAATTACACTCAGGGTTTTTGGGCGTTCAGGCACCAGCAATCAGTCATGTTCATGACTCCAGTCTACATGTTGTGGTCAGCAATTATTTCAGTAAACTACAGATAATAGTTTATTTCAGTCGTGTCACATAAACTGGAGAAATAGTTAAATATCGTCATAATTATATTATTTCCTTAATAATATTATCTGGATTTTCTGTTTTATTTTTCATTTATGTTAGAGTTTAAAATGGTGAGATTTCTCTCCATCCCTCTCATCTTTGTAATGATACAGGAGATAAAGAAAGAGAGAGAGAGAGATGGAGAGGATTGAGGAGTTGGTGCCATCATTTTGTGCAACACACATTGAGGAGGAGGTGATGTTTAATGATGCCCGTGTCTCTCTCAGGCAGCTCACAGAGAAAAGCTAGTGGGATGCTGAAGAATTGTTTCAGGTACTGGCTACACCTGGGAGTGGATTGCAGTATTCCCCAGAGAGAGAGAATGGTCACAATCATCCTAGTGTACTGCACACTGAACAATATCACTCTCAAACAAGGTCTAGACTGGGACAGTCCAGGAGAGGTGATTGGGCTGGGACATCCCTGGAGAGGCGAATGTACCAGGACATCCCAGGAGAGGAGCCGGACGAGGTGATTGTTGAGCCTCAGAAATTGGAGCTGAGAGGAGCTGAGCCTCCACATGAGGCGGCTCCTGGACAGGGCAGGGCAGAGCTGTCAGATATCAACACATAGGAGCAGGAGTAGGCCATTCAGCCGATCATACCTGTTATGCCATTCAAGCAGATCATGGCTGATCATCTTTACCTGTAGACCAATTTTTCCATTATCCCCATACCCCTTGGTGTCATTAGTGTCCAGAAATTATCGATTTCTGCCATGAACATATTCAATTACTGAACTTCATGGGCCATCCACTTATACTGAACCCCGCTTCACTCCCTGAGTCATCAAGTCACCTCACACCTCATGGAGCACCCAATCAATCATCTATCTCTCCCTTCTCTGTTTCTCTGTTCTGTGGCCTTGTCTGTTGTGTGCCTCTCTCCTTTGTTCCTCTCCTGTTCCCCCTCCCTCCCTCCTGTCTCCCACTCTCCTGTGTCCCTTTCTCCTGTACTTGTGCTGATCCCACCGCTGCACGTTGCCTTCGGTGCTGTGGGTCTTCCTCTTCTGATCTGCTGTCAAACACATCCGAGGCTACACATCCCACACTGATGTTGTCAGTTTGAAAGTCTCCGAGGATGAAGAATGTTATTCCCACACTAGAAATCTCTGTCAAACGTTTACCAGGGGAACTGAGACAGCAGCTGGAATAAGTGAGGTTTGATTCAGATGGGACAATGACAAGTTTAAATCCCCACCTGATTTGCTGCTCAAAGTCGCCTCCGTTTCACCGGTCAGTTTCCCAAACTTTTGTTTTGGATTTCCAGCATCCGCAGTTTTTTGCTTTTATCTTCATCTTACTCCAGAAATATTTGGATTGGCTGTGAGAGACGTCAATCAGAGAGCCCCACCCACTCTGCCCATTCCCTCCCCTTCCTCTTCCACAGCTGCTTCACTTCCTGTAGGGACTCAAAACCAACTCAGGAGATGGTGAGTGAACGAACACAATTTATAATAATTACATCACATAATATCCACACTAATCTTCAGGCAGCCTGACTATCCTGTGGGGAATCAGCTGTGGAAATGCCCCTTATGCTGTGTGAGAACATCCAGCTGAGAGAGCTGTTTACTCGGTGCTTTGTGCTGAACTGTTTGCCTGGAGCTGTGTGTTGGATATTGAGTGTGTTTATTGGAAGCATTTCCCTTCTGATTTACAGGCTGACTTTTGTTGATGGCTCATTACTGAATATGAGAAGGTGAGGTGTAATTATCTGGGAGGTGCAGAGTGTCTGAGGATTCTTACTGATTTCCTATTGTTGAGTTCTGTGTGTGTGTGTGTGTGTGTGTGTTGGGATACGATTATTATTCTGATAAAGTCCCTCTGATGGGATATTGCCCAGTTGGAACAACAGTGCTGAGGGAGACAAAAACAGAATTACCTGGAAAAACTCAGCAGGTCTGGCAGCATCGGCGGAGAAGAAATCAGTTAATGTTTCGAGCCTTCATGGCCCTTCGGCAGAACTGAAGCATAGTTAGAAGAAGGGAGAAATATGAATTGGTTTAAGGTGGGTGGGGGGGGGGGGGGAGAGACACATTGAGGGTGTGGTGATTGTGGAGATGAGCAGATAATCAAAAGATGTCAGGCAAAAGGGTCAAAGAGGTGTCGAAGGTGGTGACATTTGTCTGAGAAAAGTGCTAATTAAGAATGGAAGACAGGATATTCAAAGTACAGCTCTAGTGGGGGTGGGGTGGAAAGGCTAACAAGGTTTTAGTTTAGATTTAAAAATAATGGAAATAGGTGGGGAAAGAAGAATCTATATAAATTATTGAAAAAAAGGGGGGAGGGGGGAAAGAAACGGGGTGGGGATGGGGGGAGGGGGAGTTTAAGATCTAAAGTTGTTGAATTCAATATTCAGCCCGGAAGGCTGTAAAGTGCCTAGTCGGAAGATGAGGTGCTGTTCCTCCAGTTTGCGTTGGGCTTCACTGGAACAATGCAGCAAGCCAAGGACAGACATGTGGGCAAGAGAACAGGGTGGAGTGTTAAAATGGCAAGCGACAGGGAGGTTTGGGTCTTTCTTGCGGACAGACCGCAGGTGTTCCGCAAAACGGTTGCCCAGTTTGCGTTTGGTCTCTCCAATGTAGAGGAGACCGCATTGGGAGCAACGAATGCAGTAGACTAAGTTAGGGGAAATGCAAGTGAAATGCTGCTTCACTTGAAAGGAGTGTTTGGGCCCTTGGACGGTGAGGAGAGAGGAAGTGAAGGGGCAGGTGTTGCATCTTCTGCGTGGGCATGGGGAGGTGCCATAAGTGGGGGTTGAGGAGTAGGAGGTGATGGAGGAGTGGACCAGGGTGTCCCAGAGGGAACGATCCCTACGGAATGCCGTCAGGGGGGGTGAAGGGAAGATGTGTTTGGTGGTGGCATCATGCTGGAGTTGGCGGAAATGGCGGAGGATGATCCTTTGAATGCGGAGGCTGGTGGGGTGATAAGTGAGGACAAGGGGGACCCTATCATGTTTCTGGGAAGGAGGAGAAGGCGTGAGGGAGGATGCGCGGGATATGGGCCGGACACGGTTGAGGGCCCTGTCAACGACCGTGGATGGAAAACCTCGGTTAAGGAAGAAGGAGGACATGTCAGAGGAGCTGTTTTTGAAGGTAGCGTCATCAGAACAGATGCGACGGAGGCGAAGGAACTGAGAGAATGGGATGGAGTCTTTACAGGAAGCGGGGTGTGAGGAGCTGTAGTCGAGGTAGCTGTGGGAGTCGGTAGGCTTGTAATGGATATTGGTGGACAGTCTATCATCAGAAATTGAGACAGAGAGGTCAAGGAAGGGAAGAGAAGTGTCAGAGATGGACCATGTGAAGATGATGGTGGGGTGGAGATTGGAAGCAAAATTAATAAATTTTTCCAGGTCCCGACGAGAGCATGAACCAGCACCGAAGTAATCATCGATGTACCGGAGAAAGAGTTGTGGGCGGGGGCCGGAGTAGGACTGGAACAAGGAATGTTCCACATACCCCATAAAGAGACAGGCATAGCTGGGGCCCATGCGGGTACCCATAGCCACACCTTTTATTTGGAGGAAGTGAGAGGAGTTAAAGGAGAAATTGTTCAGTGTGAGAACAAGTTCAGCCAGACGGAGGAGAGTAGTGGTGGATGGGGATTGTTGGGGCCTCTGTTCAAGGAAGAAGCTAAGGGCCCTCAGACCATCCTGGTGGGGGATGGAGGTGTAGAGGGATTGGACATCCATGGTGAAGAGGAAGCGGTTGGGGCCAGGGAACTGGAAATTGTTGATGTGACGTAAGGTGTCAGAGGAATCACGGATGTAGGTGGGAAGGGACTGGACAAGGGGAGAGAGAAGGGAGTCAAGATAACGAGAAATGAGTTCCGTGGGGCAGGAACAGGCTGACACGATCGGTCTGCCAGGGCAGTTCTGTTTGTGGATTTTGGGTAGGAGGTAGAAGCGCTGCCTCATCGGAAGCTTCTTTAAAGATTTTACCTGAAGGCCTCAGCCTTTCCCGAAAGCCTGGGCTTGGATTTGATAGTTTTGCCCAGTGCTGTGGCTGATAGCTGAATTTGGGATGTGCAGTCTGAGCGAGTGCAGTGTATCTAATTTCCCAGGATAAACCAGAACCCTTCAATCAGCTACACTGAAGCAATATTTTCCTCAGCTTCTAGCACTTCCTATCCAGTGCATTTTCTTCAAATAATTTTCAAAAACAAGAGGAGAAATTTCAAAATCGCCAGTGAATTAACATAGCTGATTAGCACTCACTGTGGAACTGTCTGTCAGTCCCTTCAGCAAAGGAGGAGAGAGAGTCGGAGGAAATCATGTTTCCTTTTCCTGTTTTACAGAAGGATTGCACTGACCTACACCAGAGAATACAGAGAGGATAGACACCGCAGATAGATCCTGACCATCACCCAAGGAACAACTGCACAGCTGTGGGAAGACATCCAGTCCCTTCACAGCATTGCTCAACACAGAGAAGTTTGGGCAGTGAAACCATCAACTGGAAATTGGTCGGGTCAGTGGAGCTTTGACATATCATCAGATCTGAAACTGGTCAGTGGTGTGGAGCCTTCCATCAGAAACAACCTTTTTGAAGGTTCGACTGTGGGCGATTGGTCAGGGTGACACTGGGAAGAAGTGTGAGTGGTTCCAAGTGTGGTGAGAGCTTCAATCATTCATCGAGCCTCATGAACCACTGACTCATTCTTATAGGTGAGAGGCTGTTCAAGTGTGAGGAGGGCTCCACAGGCTCATACAGTCTCCGAACACACAAGGTGCATCTGTTGTATGACCTGTCACAGAAGGGCAGCTCCATGGAAGAGAAAGTATTCAAGTGTGAATTGTGCGACCGGACCTTCACAAAGTCATCGAGGCTCATGCAACATCGACGCATTCACACTGGGGAAAAACCTTACACATGTGAAGTGTGTGACAAATCATTCTCGCAGTTATCAAACCTCCGTGTACACAAATGCACTCAGAAAGGTGAGAATCCATTCTCATGCAAAGTGTGAGGTAAATCATTCACACAGTCCTGGACCCTCCGTGTGCATCTACGCATTCACACAGGAGAGAAACCATTCACGTGTGAGGTGTGTGACAAAACATTCTCGCAGCTATCGTCCCTCTGTGCACATCAACGCATTTACACAGAGGAGAAACCATTCAGATGCGAGATGTGCAACAAATCATTCAGGCAGTCATCACACCTTCGTGAACATGAACGCATTCACACAGGGGAGAAACCTTTCACCTGCAAGGTGTGTGACAAATCATTCTCGCTGTTAAGGAACCTTCATGCACATCAGCTCATTCACACAGGAGCAGAGGTCACTGGAGTTTTATGCACTCTCATCCCTGAGTCAGAAGGTTGTGGGTTCAAGTCTCACTCCAGAGACTTGAGCACTGAGACTGACACTCCAGTGCAATACTGAGGGAGTGCTGTACTATCAGAGGAACCAACTTTCAGATGAGTTAAACTAAATCCCCATCTGTCCTCTCAGGTGAATGGAAAAGATCCCATGACACAATGTTGTAGAAGAGCAGGAGTGTTATTCCTGATGTCCTAGTCAATATGGATCCTAGTTTAATAAATTTCAACAGTGACTACTGCTGAGTTTGTGAAAGTTGATATATAAATGCAAGTCTTTCTTTCTTAGGAGAGATTATGCTTCCCATGAACTGGAAATTATAAATCCATTGATGGTGAAGGTATACGAGCCCAGTGACATTGATCAATATATTATGTACAGGACTCTTACTGTAGGCTCCTGAGTGTTTCAGGGAATATGAAAATGTCATGTTGACGAATCAGGTGGTTTGGGTTAAGCTTAAAAAAGATGATTGAGTTATAAATCTATACAGAAGATTGAAAAACAGCGGACATACAACAAAACAATATTTAGCTTACACCAAACATTAAAACAACCAAAATTACAAAGCATTTGAAAATGACTCAAGATCTTTTCATCAATATGAAATTAATCTTGGAACAGTATGAAGTGAACATGTCACACTGTTATTACATCATGATATGATGGACTCAGGGAACTCAGGTCTGTAGAGACTCACTCCCACTCCCTCACCATACTCAGGATAGTAGTCCTCCCAGATAGGAGAGTACAAACATTCCCCATGGTGTTAGCCAAACACCCGTCACCTGAAGAGGATCGATCTATAATTCACCTCACCAACTAAAACAGGGTTCGATTCTACCCCATACCCATTCCTGAGAGCTGGATCACTTTACTAACACACACACATCAGGGGAAACTCTCAGAACACTACAGACAGAAGTTTATTTAAAATCCCTATGGTTAGTCTGGGTCCCAATTCCGATGGTCAGAAATGACACCAAACCTTAGTGGCACAGAATGGAGCTCGTTTCATCACCAATAGTTACAAAGATCCAGTGGTCACATGGGTCCATGGACCAATCAGTTTCCATTCCTGGAAGACACTCTTCCCCCAGGTGAGTTGGACAGCGCTTTCTAATTCCCAACTCTCTGCCCTTTGACCCTCCATTCACCACAATGCTTCTGTAGCCGTCAATCTGACTTAGTCGCTCCCTCTTTTCCACCTTCTACGCCCTTGTTCCCAAAATCACCTTTACTCCCTTCCTGGTTGATCTCCCTGCTTCTCAAGTCCAAGGGGTGAAGATTTGAGCGTGTCTGGTACACAACTGGTTTAGCCATCCATCACCAGATCTGACTGGGCCACATCAAGAATTAGTGGTCCTGCTTTCCTCTGCCAAAACTGCTCATTAATCCAGGACCATCCTGAAGAGAAAAGATAACCCACAATTTCTCCTCCCCAAAACCAACTGTGTCCTTGTGGAAGTTATGTTCCAGCTGTACAGAGCTCTGTTTAGACCCTATCTGGAGAACTGTGTTCAGTTCTGGGCACCACACCTCAGGAAGGATGTATTGGCCTTGGAGGGAGTGCAGCGTAGATTCACCAGAATGTTACTGGGGCTGCTACCAGACCATCTATACAGCAGCAGCAGCCCATCGACAGTCTGTGCAACCTGTCCTCGTAATTCAACCTCTTTAGCCCCAATCACTATTTATGACACTACCAATTTTCATGTCATATGCAAACTTAGTGATTATACCTCCTATATTCACGTCTAAATCGTTAATGTACACTAAAAACAGCAAGGGACCCAGTACTGATCACCGTGGAACACCACTTGTCACAGGCTTCCAATCACTAATACAACCTTCGACCATCACTCTCTGCCTCCTGCCTCTAAGCCAATTTTGGATCCAATTTGCCAAATTGCCCAGGATCCCATGGGCTCTTACCTTCTTGATCATTCTCCCATGCGGGACCTTGTCAAAAGCCACACTGAAGTCCATGTCGACTACATCAACTGCACTACCCTCATTTACACAACTGATCACCTCCTCGAAAAATTCAATCAAATTTGTTATGTAATGTAATGATGGAACTTTATAAAACGCTGGTTAGGCCACAGCTGGAATTTTGTGTACAGTTCTGGTCACCACATTACAGGAAGGACATAATTGCTCTGGATAGAGCACAGAGAAGATTTACAAGATATACAGCAACAGCGAGACTGCCTCATGACCAGGCTCTTACCCGCAATGGAGAGGGAGCGTCGCTTCCACATGCCCAGTTTTCTTTACACCATAGACACTCACTCCTTCCAGTTTCTAACGCATGCCCTGGTCCCTCCGAACCATCTCCCCAGCACCTTCAGGCGGTCTGACCTGACGGTGAAGGGGACAAAAGATCGGTCAGCCCAGTTCCCAAAGAACATGGCCTCGCTTTTGCCATGATTTACCTTGGCTCCCGAGGCCAGTTCGAACTAGTCGCAGATGTTGATCAGTCTGCGCACCGACAGCGGATCCGAGCAGAAGACAGCGACATCGTCCATGTACAGGGAGGCATTGACCTGAGTGCCTCCACTGCCTGGGATCGTCACTCCTCTTATGCCCGGATCCTTCCTGATGGACTCAGCAAAGGGCTTTATGCAACACATAAACAGGACAGGGTAGAGAGGGCAGCCCTGCCTGACTCCAGGTTTAATTGCAAAGCTATCTGATTCCTGCCCATTGATTGAAACTGCGCTACTAATGGATCCAGTTGCGGATTCCCTCCCCAAACCCTATTTTGGAGAGCACATCCACCATGTAGGTGTGCGATATTCTGTCAAAGGCCTTCTCCTGATCCAGGCTGATGAGGCAGGTGTCCACACCCCTGTCCTGCATATAGGCAATCGTATCCCTTGAGTGGCGCAAGGCTGTCAGAGATCTTCCTGCCGGGCACTGCACAGGTCTGATCAGGGTGGATCATCAACTCCAGAGCAGACTTGACCTGATTGGCAATGACCTTGGACAGAATCTTATCATCCACATTCAACAGTGAAATGGGTCGCCAATTTCTAATTTCCTCCCTTTCCCCCTCGTGCTTGTAGATGAGGGTGATGATGCCTTTCCTCATGGATTCTGACATGCTGCCAGCCAGGAGCATACTCTCGTACACTTCTAGCAGGTCTGGGCCGATCCAGTCCCACAGAGCCGAATACAACTCAGCTGGCAAGCCGTCGCTTCCGGGAGTCTTACTCTTCTCAAAGGACTCAAGGGTCTTAGTCAGTTCGTCAGGAGTTAGTGGTTTGACCAGGCTCTCCCATGTACTGTTGTCTAAGACCTCCGTGATAGAGGACAGGAAGGACTGGGAGGCCGTGCTGTCTGTGGACTTCACATCATACAAGGATTTGCTGATCCTCAAAATGTCAGATTCTGATGACTTTACTGAGCCATCTTTGTCCTTCAGGCTGCTGATCACAGAGCTCTCTCTGTGTACCTTTTGGAAGAAGAAATGTGAGCACGTAACATCCTGCTCCACGGAGCGGACTCTGCACCGGAAGATGATCTTGGAGGCCTCCGAGGCAAAGAGTGAGGCTTGCTGGCTATTCACCTCTTGGAGTTCCTCCTTGACATCGACCCCCATCGACTGCAGCCGGAGCAGGTTCTGCATGTTTTTCTGGAGTCGGGACATATCCCTCTGTTCCTTTCTAGCTTTCTGGACGCCTTTGAGGATGAAAAACTTCTTGATGTTTCCCTTGATCGCTTCCCACCAGTGTGTCAGGGACTCAAAGAGGGATTTCACGGTTCTCCAACCTTTGTAATCCCTCTTGAGTTCCTCAATGTTCTCTGGGGTCAGCAGTTGCATGTTCAGCTTCCATGCCAACCCTCTGGTCTTCCTGTAAATGACAGTCAGCCAGTAGGAGGCAATGGTCAGAGAAGAACACCGGCTTGACGTTGGTGGATCTGACCGCGAACACACGGGACACAAACAGGAAGTCTATCCTGGAATGGATGGACCCGTCTGGCCACGACCAGGTGTATCTACGCTGCGCTCCATCTGCAGGGTTGCTGAAGACGTCGTGCAACTTGGCATCCTTAACTGTTTCCATCAGGGATCTGGACGTAGTGTCCAATCTGCTGACGGCCTTGCCGGATTGTCCAGCCGCATCGATGATGCAGTTGAAGTCACCACCCAGTGGGAGCTGCTGAAAGACCACCAGCCGCTCGCCCTTTTGTGCCGGGGCGTACATGTTAATTAACTTGAGGTTAATTGAGGAGCATTCTTGTACATTACGTCTGCTATGAGGAGGCGCCCGCCCATCACCTCCTTAACCTCGGAGACGGTGAAGTTGCTTCTCAGCAGCAGAATACCCAGGCCGGAGGAACGAGAGTCATTTCCTCCCGACCAGATCGATGGCCTATGGGACCACCATCGTGACCATTGGCTGCAGGAGCTGAGGTGCGGTATTGCACACTCCTGCAGAAACAGCAGGTCAGCTTTGACCTTGGCAAGGTAGTCCAAAGTCGCAAAACATCGCATAGTAGATTTAATACTACACAAGTTAATGGATACAATCTTTATCCCCATTTTTAAAGCATTTTGTCGCTTACCAAACCTGTTGTCTTTGAGAGTTCCAGTCCTTTGGTCTGCTCCTGCATACCCATAGTGTTCACAAATTGTCTCACACTGCATGGGCTGAGGAAACTGTCCTGAACCTCCCCATTGGAGATGTTCTGCTCAGGTGGCATCTGAGTGTTCGTGCAAGGAGAGAGGTTTGAATTGTTCTCTGTTGGAGAAGTCTCTCCGATCCTCTCCCCTTCTGGGGCGTTGCTGCTCCTGGCTTCCCGGAGCTGGGGTGCGCTGAGCGCTTCACTGATCCCAGCTTCCTGGGGCTGGGGTGCACTGGCCTCCTTAAGTTGAGGACAAAGTTGAGGTGCCTCTTCAAATTGAGGGCGAAGTTGGGGTGCACTGGCCTTTTCGTTGTCTCCAATGTTCCGGAGCTCGGGTGTCTCCTCCTCCAGCTCCGTAGAGCTTTGCCACTTCTTCTGTTGGTGCCGCCCTTGCTCTTCTTCGTCCGAAGAGCAGCAGCCCATGAAATGGTGGTGTCATAAATCCGTCGATAGGCCAAATGGCCTTAGATTACAGGATGATATAGATGGGCTGGTAAGATAAGTGCAGAGCAGTGGCAAATGGAATTTAACCCTGAGAAGTGTGAGCTGATGCATTTTGGGAGGACTGACAGGGCAATAGAATACACAATGAATAGTAGGACCCTAGGAAGTACAGAGGATCAAAGGGACCTTGGTGTACATGTCCATAGATCCCTGAAGGTAGCAGGACAGGTAGATAAGGTGGTTAAGAAGGCATATGGGATACTTGCCTTTATTAGCTGAGGCATAGAATATAAGAGCAGGGAGGTTATGCTGGAGCTGTATAAAATGCTAATTAGGCCACAGCTGGAGTGCTGTGTGCAGTTCTGGTCACCAGAAGGACGTGATTGCACGAGAGAGAGAGTGCAGAGGAGATTCACCAGGATGTTGTCAGTGCTGGGGAGTTTTAGTTATGAGGAGAGATTGGATAGACTGGGGTTATTTTCCCTGGAGCAGAGGAGATTGAAGGGGGACATGATTGAAGTGTATAAAATTGAGGGGCATAGATAGGGTAGACATGAAGGAACTTTTCCCCTTGGTGGAGGGATCAATAACCAGGGGGCATAGATTTAAGGTAAGGGGCAGGAGGTTTAGAGGGATGTGAGGAAGAATTTTTTCACCCAGAGGGTGGTGGGAATCTGGAACTCACTGCCTGAAAGTGTGGTAGAGGCAGAAATCCTCATAACATTATAGAAGTATTTGGATGTGCACTTACGATGCCATGGCATACAAGGCCATGGGCCTAGTGCTGGAAAATGGGATTAGAATAGTCAGGTACTTGTTTGACCGGTGCAGACTCGATGGGCCGAAGGGCCTTTTTCTGTGCCTTTTTCTGTGCTCTATGACTCTAAGTGCTCTTTCAGAATGCTCCAAATTCAAAGTTACACACATTCTGTCGGATATATATACCATCTTTTAAGGTAACTCATCATTAACTCACAATCTTCTTATCTTGCAAGTCTAATTGTTACATCCTTAATTACAAATGAGTTTACAACATAAACACACAGTGACTTGTTCACCACCTCCACAGTTCCAGGATTTGTAAAGCAATCATGGAATGACCTGACCATCAGCACAAACGACATTCCAAAACACGTACTTTACTTCTCTATGCTGATGTTTCACTGCAGTGCCCACCAGCATTCTGCATATACTGCTCTCAGTTTATTACAGTATAACTCATAGACCATCCATCACTTGTTTTATCCTTACCCAAAGACCACATTCCTTTAGCTTTATCATGGACTGACCTACAGGCGAGTCATTCAAGGTCATATTCATTCTCGTTTTTTTAATGGAGACACTTTTAAAACTTATATCCACAACTTGGCCAAGCCTGGGTAATCCCATGATGCATCCTGATGTGCCTCTTCAGATGGAACTATTAAGAAATTGTATTGTCTTCTTTATTGTTCAATGTTTTCATTTCAAAATCTCATCTCATCGACCAGTAAACAAGGAGCCTCGAGTGAGTGTGACTGAGTGATCTGACTGCTCTGTGCAATATCTGATCAGCAGTGAGGTCTCAGGGCTGCTTTGCCAGGTTATCTGAGGGAGCTTTTCATCCAGTGTCATCAGTGGACCTGGTGGGCACAGATTACGTGTGTCGTCAAGGTGCCTGTCACTGCAGAACTCGCCCTGCCAGTTCTCTGTCTCTCTCTGCAGCTCTGTGCTCTCTTCTTCTGTGAGGAGATAAAGCAGAGAATTGTGAGTGACGCCCCTTGGGCAGCTCTCTCCACTCCTGCTGCTCACTTCCTCCGCCACTTCCCTCCATCCCTGCTTGGTTTGATGGGCTGGCCTCTTCCTCTCATCCCTGGTGAATATCACCTCATTTCAGTCCCTCGACCCCAAAGCAGGACCTTTGGTTAAGTGTCTGAGACCCGGTGGGGCAGCCTTCCCAGTTCTCCTCTCCATTCCGGGGTTGCTTAAACCTCAGGAAGCAGTGCTGAGGTTCAGACATTCTAACCTCTGCCAGGGTCAGGTGTTGTCCAGATGCTGCAGATGTCAGTAATGAGCTGACATGAAAGCCTGAGCCTCATCAGAAATCCTTCTTTTGACAGATTCAGAAGGTCACCCTGCCCACCATCTCTGATTGGCTGACAAACGCAGATGCAGGATGCTGATGCCGTGGCTGAGTTAAAGAGCCAATAGTAAAATCCCCAAGTGGATCAAACGGGTTCCCGACCTCTTACCGCCCTCCCCACTGTGTACAGGTCCATTAGGATAAGGTCTCAATTATTGCTTCCCACTGATACATGAACCACGATGTTGAGATTCCTGGTGTCACATTTAGTTGGAGTGCGGAACACAACACTGGAGACAATCAGCTGCTCTGTAATCCACTCTGACCAGGGGATGATCCACACTGAGGTCGTCCAGATATATAGAATATTGCAGCAAGAGGTGGTTCTAGTTAATACTTTACTGGCCTCACAAACTGTGCTTCCCAGACACCCCCTGGGGTTGAATACTGTCCGTCTGACCTCAAGGTCGCACTGGAGAATGTCAAGTCATTTGAAGAGTAAAGACAACCGTCCTTTAATTCGGGAATGTTTATTTTCCCAAACACAGTCCAACTGTTCCTCAGGGTGAGGAGGGCTGGTCCTGCTCGGCCAATCAGATCAACAGAGTGTTATTCCCGGACAGATCCAAACATGAGGCTGATTTTGGTTATTTTTCATTTGATTGGTCCGGGTGTTTGAGAAACAGGAGAGGAAAGAATGTTCAATATGAAATAGAATTGCCTGTTCTGAATTTCTATCTTGTACTTACAGTGATGGCTTTTGTAAACTCCCTTTTACAGAGTATTCAAAGGGAAGGATGTGCAGACAGGAAACTCAAACCAAATCTCACATCAAGATCTGACAGAGTCTGTCGATTCATCAGGAGCTGAATTTCATTTCCTTTGAATGTGGAAGGAGAAAGGTTTGTCTGTTCTGTCTGTTGGAAAAGATCCCACACATCAGTGTGACTGGAAAAACACCGAGACACACACACCCCCGAGTGAATGTGTTCCAGTGCACTGACTGTGGATAGAGCTTTAACCAGTTACACTGCCTGAAAAAAACATCACCATTCACACCGGGGTGAAACTATACGTGTGTTCTGTATGTGGACGAGACTTCAACTGATTGTGCAACCTGGAGAATGACAAGGACACTCAAATCAGGGAGAAACCGTGGAAATGTGGGGACTGTGGGAAGGGAATCAGTTACCCATCTGAGCTGGAAATTCATTAGCGCAGTCACATTAGGGAGAGATTGTTCACCTGCTCCGTGTATGGGAGGGGATTCAGTCACACATCGAAGCTTCTGAATCAGCAGTGAGATCACACTGGGGAGACACCGTTCACCTGCTCGGAGTGTGGGAAGGGACTCACTCAGTTATCACACCTGCTGACACATCGACTAGTTCACAAGTGACTGCAAGGGTTGGATTCTGCTGTTAATGCTGCTGTTCATCACATTGAAGACTGAACCATGTTCATTCTGACATTTAGTGTTTGTTTCTGCAGATATTAATAACCTGTGTTGACCCTGGTTGGAGGGTGTTTGATGGGACAGTGTAGAGGGAAGTGTATTCAGTCTCTAACCCGTGTTGACCCTGGTCGGAGGGTGCTGCTCCCTGATAAAATATCCAATTTCCCGACACTGACACCCATTACTTCAATGAGCTGAACATTTAACCCAGAGATGATCAGATAAACCCATTAGTTTCTCTCCCAGACACATTTTTGTACAGTGTGTTCAAAGCAGTCCATGTTCAAATGCAGCAAGACCTGGACAATATCCAGGCTTGGGCTGACAAGTGGCAAGTAACATTCACACCACACAAGTGTCAGGCAATGACCATCTCCAACAAGAGAGAATCTAACCCTTTGACATCCAATAGCATTATCATTGCCAAATCCCCCACTTTCAACATCCTGGGGGTTACCATTGAGCGGAAACAGAACTGGACTAGCCATATAAATACTGTGGCTACAAGAGCAAGTCAGAGGCTGGGAATCCTGCAACGAGTAACTCACCTCCTGGCTCCCCAAAGCCTGTCCAGCATCTACAAGGCACAAGTGGTATTGTCACTGGATTGGTATTCCAGAGACAGCGGGTAATGTTCTGGCAACACAGATTTGAAACCCACCACGGCAGATGGTGAAATTTTAATTCAATAAAAATCTGGAATTAAAGTCTGTTTGCTGTAAAAACCCATCTGGTTCACGAATGTCCGTTAGGGAAGGAAATCTGTCGTCCTTACCTGGTCTGGACTACATCTGACTTCAGACCCTCAGCAATCTGGTTGACTCTTAAAATGCCCTATGAACAAGGGCAATTAGGGATGGGCAATAAATGCCTAGCCAGCGATGCCCACATCCCAGGAACAAATAAAAAACATGTCAGGAGTATGATGGAATACTCCCCACTTGCAGCTCCAACAACACTCAAGAAGCTTGACACCACCCAGGACAAAGTGGCCCACTGGATTGGCACCCCATCCACAAACATTCACTCCCTCCACCACCAACACACAGTGGCAACAGTGTGTACCATCTACAAGATGCACTGCAGGAATTCATCAAGGCTCCTTAGAGAGTACCTTCCAAACCCACGACCACTACCATCGAGATGGACTATGCCAGCAGATACATGGGAACACCAGCATCTGCAAGTTCCCCTCCAAGCCACTCATGAACCTGACTCGGAAATATATCGCTGTTCCTTTGCTGTTGCTGGGTGAAATCCTGGAACTCCCTCCCTAACAGCACTGTGGATCCACCTGCACCACATGGACTGCAGCAGTTCAAGGCAGCAGCTCAACACCACCTTCTCAAGGGCAATTAGGGATGGACAATAAATGCTCGCCCAGCCAGCAAAGCCCACATCCTGTGAATGAATGAAAAAACTTGAACCTCGAGCCTGATCACAGATTGATTGCCGATTGCTGATTGAGACAGTGGGAGAACTGAACACTGGACTGTTTGAACCTGATCCATCATCTCTCTCCTAGAATCAGGGAATTTTACAGGACATCAGAAGGCCATTCAGCCCATCACACTTGTACTGGATTTCTGAAAGATGAAAGCTGCAGACCTGAAACACCAGAACCTTTCTGTTCCTCTCATTGATACAGTCGGACCTGCTGTGTATTCCCAGCATTCCAGTTTTCCTAGAATCACAGAATTGGTGTAAGATGCATATTTATTGTGTTGACTATTTAAAGTGAAATTTCCCTTTTTATTTGAAGTCCCATTTTCCTGTGAATTCATGTGTAATTTGCACTGGTTGTGATTCCTGTTAAAGTCATAGTTACTGAAAGTGGAATCTTGTGACATGGCCACAGGGAGTGGAAAACCAGAGAATCACAGGATGGTTACAGGATAGAATGAGACCATTCGGCCTGTCGTGTCCTTGTTAGCTCTCAGTTACAGCAATGGAACAAGTAAAGAGGCAAAAGATGTGTCAGGAGAGGGTGTGAATGGCAGATTGATGAACAACTGCTGTCCGAAAAGAAAAACAACTGAAAAGGAGACAAAAACCAAAATCTGAAAAGACAAGGGAAACAAAATGGAGCCAGGATTTATGATGTGAATTTGCTGAACTCTATGTTGAGTGAAGAAGTCTGCAGAGAGTTTAATTGGAAGATGAGGTGCTGTTCCTCGAGTGTATGTTGAGCTTCATTGGAAACACTGCAGGAGACTGAGGACCAGGAGGTCAGAGTGAGAGCCAGGTCACCAGTCATTTCAATTTTCCACTTTGGCTCTGTGGATTAGTTTGTTAATGTTCCTGTTAAGTTAATGGATGATCTTGGGAATTGATTCTGTCCTAATAAACTGTCTCTTCAACACCTACTGTCCTAAATAAAATGTGACAATGACACTTGCTGTTCAGCAATTGATTTTAGTCCTGTCCGACTTTCTTGAGCCTTAATTCTCTCTGAACTGGATTTGCTGAACCACATGAAAAGATTCACTTTCTGCTCAGTGCAACTCCCAGAATACAAATAAAATCTGGTCAAATCAGAATGAAACTGTGGGGCTCCCAGCTCTGTCAAATTGCCCATTCTTTCAGACAAGGTGACAACTGAACACATTTATCAGCTCCACTAAACCCACAGGCCTGCGGTCACCTGCACTGCAGGAATTCACCAAGCCTCCTTCAACAGCACCTTCCAAATCCATGACCACTACTACCTAGAAGGACAAGGACAGCAGATAGGTGGGAACACCGCCACCTGGAAGTTCCCCTCCAAGTCACTCGCCATCCTGACTTGGAAATATATTGTTGTTCCTTCACTGTCGCTAGATCAAAATCCTGGAACTCCCTCCCTAACAGCACTGTGGGTGCACCTACACCACATGGACTGCAGCAGTTCAACAAGGCAGTTCGCCACCACCTTCTCAAGGGCAATTAGGGATTGGCAATAAATGCTGTCCCAACCAGCAAAGCCCACATCCCATGAATGAATTTTAAAAATTGGTGAATTGGGAGGAATTCAAAGTCCACTGACATTGGCAAATCCTTATTAAAAATTTGTCTTCATTTTCTCCACGTGTGTTGTGTTGACAAACCCCCTGCATCCTGTTCTCTGGTTCCCACTCCTGGTATAAGTCAATCCCACCTTCTGCAACACAATAGTTTAAAGGTTGGAAACAGCTACTTGGATGACAAATGACAACAAGAAATGGCTCATCCGAAATTCAAACCCAGGACCTCACACACATTCATTCACAGAATGTCCCAAACTGAGAATCACACCCCGAGACCAATGAGCCACTGGTCAAACAGCTTTTCAGCCAATATATACTTTCATTGCCACCCAAAACCGATCAGCCATCCTTTCCGACTGTGGTAATAAAAACAGCAGTCGTGTAAGTATTCAGCAGCTCAGGCAGCATCTGTGGAGAGAGAAACATAGTTCATATTTCGATGATCTTTCATCAGGACTGGGAAAAGTTAGAAATGTGATCAGTTTTACTGAGCAAGTTTTACTAAGCAAGTGAAAATGGGGAGAGTGCCTCTTCCGGCCACTGCAGCGCTGCTCCTGGAGGGATTGGAGAGCTACAGCTCTCCAAGGCAAGACTTCCTCCCAATTGAGGGACAGAAGTCCTACGTTCTACCAATTAGAGTGTAAAATGGCAGCGGGGCTGCTGGAGTTGATGGGGACTCTTCGGATGGCGGGGAGTAGAAAAGTCAGGCCCATGTGTCTGCAGGAGGTGTGAATGGCAGGTTGATGAACAGCTGTAGTCAGAATAAGTATGTAATGAGATTAAAATCCAAATCTGAAAAAGGAAAGGAAAACAAAATGGGGGCAGCATTTAAGATGTGAAATTGTTGAGATCGATGTGGTTCAGGTAAGTGTGAAATGTTTGAGTCCCATCACTCCCAGAATTTCTGGCGGTGCCTAATTTGGCTTCTTCCCCCAAATCCCCCTTTCGTAAACAGTGTGGGTGCGGGGACGTCCTGTGCTCAGAGCAGAGTTCCAGCTGATATGTGACTCTGTGATGGGACAGTGGTTGTTAATCTGCATTGTGGCTGCAGCAACTTGAAACATCAGAAAGCTGAAATATTAAACCCGTTTCTCTTTCCAAAGATGCTGCCAAACCTCCTGTGTATCTCCAACATCTTGTCTTTATTTCAGATTCCAGCATCTACGGGATTTTACTTTTTGTGTGAAGCTGAAGGATATCTGACCGTGTTTTTGAGGCAAAACTCGACTCTGATTGGGACCCACAGTCTTTGAACAGCCAGATTGAGAACATAAGTGATGACCCCACGTGCAGGTCATTGTTCCACAATGACAGATGTTTGGGAAAGGTTCTTATTCCCTCTGTTCAATGCACATCCTTGGAGTGGGCGGGCAGTCAACAGGAAAACCAGCTTTTTAATGTCAAAGGAAATAAAAAACAGAAAATGCTAGAAATCCTGAGCAGCTCTGGCAGTGTCTGTGGAGAGAGAAACAGAGTGAAGGATTCAGAGTGAACCTTTCATCATTCAGCCAGTTTCTAAGTTAGCAGTTAACAGCTTCCAAACTGAAATGATCTTTCTGTGAGAGCCAGGCTGAGCAGCTCTCAAGTGCTGGCTTCAAGCTGCAGAGACTGTTTGAGACTGTGAGTATAATTTAACCTTTTTTTGACTTTTGAGGGTGTTTATTTTAGACTCTTCACCAAAAATCCATCTTTTCCGGGCAATGTTTTCTGACTTTGCTGCAGGAAGGCAGTCACACAGCAGCTGATGTGTGGAGCTGTGAGCGTACAGTGTTTAGTTCTCTATACTGCAGCTGTAGTAACCTCGGTTCAAATCCAAGTCAGGGCAGGAATGATTTTAAATACTTCCTCTGTCTCACCTTCTGAAAGGAATCAATCTTTTAAACATGAAGAAATATTTTTGATGAGAAAACCCTATTTATTCTTTCCAAACCCAGTGCCCCCTCAGTTTCTGTTCTTGATGCTCAGAATTCAAACTCGCCTCTTCTCCCGGATATTTCTCCCTTCCACAATCACTATCCCTCATTTATGTCCTTCCTTCCATTTCATTGTCACTTTACTGTCGCATTGCCTGATCTAACACTCACTTTCAACACTTGCCCCGTGAAGGTTGTTCTGCTCCCATCATTGCTCCTGAAGCGGGTACATGTCCCATTCACTCCAATGGACATCCGGCCTTTGAAACCAGTCACAATCATGTGTGAGCACCCGTCAGACAAGTGCTGGGAAAGCAGGGCTGGATTTAGGAAGGGTGGCGAGCCCGATTGCTCAGGACATTTTCTTGTTAATTTAGTGATTTAGTCAATGCTCACTGAAGAACTGGGATTGGTTTGCAGAGCAACCGAGGTGTGTATAAATATATAATGTAATGTACATTAATGATTTAGACGTGAATATAGGAGCTATGATCAGTAAGTTCGCAGTTGACACGAAAATTGGTGGTGTCATAAATAGTGAGGAGGAAAGCCTTAGACTACAGGACGATATAGACAGGCTGGTAAGATGGGCAGAGCAGTGGCAAATGGAATTTAATCCTGAGAGTGTGAGCTGATGCATTTTGAGAGGACTAACATGGCAAGGGAATCTACAATGAATGGTAGGACCCTAGAAAGTACAGTGGATCAGGGGGACCTTGGTGTACATGTCTATAGATCCCTGAAGGCAGCAGCACAGGTAGATAAAGTGGTTAAGAAGGCATATGGGATACTTGCCTTTATTAGCCGAGACTTAGAACATAAGATCAGGGAGGTTATGTTGGAGCTGTATAAAACACTAGTTAGGCCACAGCTGGTGTACTGTGTGCAGTTTTGGTCGCTATACTATAGGAAGGATGTGACTGCACTGGAGAGGGTGCAGAGGAGATTCACCAGGATGTTGCCTGGGCTGGAGCGTTTCAGCTGTGAAGAAAGACTGGATAGGCTAGGGTTGTTTTCCTGAAAGCAGAGAAGGCTGAGGGGGGACCTGATAGAGCTATAGAAAATTATGAGGGGCATAGATAGGGTAGATAGGAAGAAAGCTTAGTGGAGATGTCAATAACCAGGGGGCATAGATTTAAGGTAAGGGGCAGAATAGTCAGAGGGGATTTGAGGAAAATTTTTTTCACCCAGAAGGTGGTTTGAATCTGGAACACACTGTCTGAGGGGGTGACAGAGGCAGTAACCCTCACAACATTTATGGGAGCAGGCTATTGAGTTGGATGATCATATTGCTTCATAGGTTTGATGTTCAGATCTGGGACAAGTTTTAATCTTATTTCTGGTAAATGTAGATAGTTGTCTAATAAGTAGAGCCATGGCAGGACACCTCACATATCGCAGGCTCCAGTCACAGGAGAGACTAATGACATCCTGCCTCAACTCATCTGCTGCTGAAGCCCTCATCCAGACCTTTGTAGACTCCAGACTCAACTGTTCCAATGCTCTCCTGGTTGCTCTTTTTGGGCTGGAGGAAAGTTTGTAGTTGAGTTCCCCAGGGGTCAGTGTTAGGACCCCTGCTCTTCCTGATATATATTAATGACAAAGGCCTTGGTGTACAGGGCACAAGATCAACATCTGCGGATGAGACAGAACTTGAAAGTATGGTGAACTGTGAGGAGGATAATGAGGAACTTCAAAAGGACATAGACAGGTTGGTAGAATAGGTGGACAAGTAGGAGATGAAATTTAATGCAGAGAAGTGTGAAGTGATTTATTTTGGTAGGAAGCACGCAGAGAGACAACATAAAATAAAGGGTACAATTCTAAAGGGGGTGCAGGAGCAGAGAGGTCTGGGGGAATATGTGCATAAATCATTGAAGGTGACAGGACAGGTTGAGAGAGCAGTTAATAAAACATACAATATGCTTATCAACCACTTTATCAATAGAAGCATAGAGTACAAAAGCAAGGAAGTTATGTTAAACCTGTATACAACACTGGTTCAGCCACAACTGGAGTATTGTGTCCAATTCTGGGCACTGCACTTTCGGAAGGATGTGACGGCATTAGAGAGGGTGCAGAAAAGATTCATGAGAATGCTTCCAGGGATGAGGAGCCTCAGTTACATAGATAGATTGGAGAAGTTCGACTGTTCTTGGAGAAGAGAAGGTTGAGAGCAGATTTGATAGAGGTATTCAAAATCATGATGGGTCTGGATGGAATAGATAGGGAGAAACTGTTCCTCTTGGTGCAAGGATCAAGAACCAGAGAGCACATATTTAAGGTAATCGGTAAAAGAAGCAATGGAGACATGAGGAAACACTTTTCACACAGCGAGTGATTAGGATCAGGAATGCACTGCCTGAGAGTGTGGTGGAGGCATGTTCAATGGTTCAACTGAACATTCAAGAAGGAATTGTATTATCTGAAAAGGAAGAATGTGCTATGGGGACAATGCTGGGAAGTGGTACGAGGTGTGAAGACTTGGTCACACACCTCACTCCTGAAAGGTTCCTCCCCTGTGTGATTCCTCTGATATCTCAGGTGGCTCGAAGACACCACAAAATCTTTAACACAAATTTCACACTGCAGGGCTTCTCTTCCATGTAGCTGCTCGTGTTAACAGAGCTTGTAACAGATGCATGTTGGGTGTTAAAAGATCTTTAGAATTCCCTCCTTAAACCTCTGCATCTTTACCTCTCTCCCCATCTTTAGAACCCTCCCTAAATCCTTCCTCTTTGACCATATTTTGGTCATCCCCTCTGAATATCTGTTTCTTTGTCTCGGTGTTAATCTTTCTCTGATTACGTCTCTATGAAACACTTTGGGATGTTTTGCTGCTTTCAGGTGGTGTTCAGGTTTGGAAACTTCAGGAGAACTTTATCTTAAATATCACACTTGAAGAGTTACTCCACTACGGATCCTCTGATGCACCAGGAGCGTTTACGAAGCTGTGAAAGCTTTATCACACAGCTTGCATGTGAACGGTTTCTCCCCTGTGTGAATGAGTTGGTGGGTCCGAGAATGATTTGTCACACACATTGCATGTAAACAGTTTCTCTCCAGTGTGAATGCGTCGATGTACGTGAAAGTGAGATGAGCGCGAGAAGGATTTTTTGCAAGCCTCACATGTGAACGGTTTCTCCCCAGTGCGAATGCGTCGATGTTGTACGAGTATTGATGAATGTGTGAAGGCTCGGTCACACACTTCACAGTTGAATGGTTTCTCTTCCATGTAGCTGCTCTTCTGATACGACAGATGTGCACCATGTGTGTTTGGAGATCCTATGAGCCTATGGAGCCCTCCTCACACAACTCACGCTTGAACAGCCTCTCACCTGAAGGAATGAGTCAGTGGTTCATGAGGCTCAATGAATGTTTGAAGCTCTCACCACACTTGGAGCCACTCACACTTTTTCCCAGCCTCACCCTGACTGATCACCCACAGCCGAACCTTCGGAAAGGTTGGTTCTGATGGAAGGTTCCACACCACTGATCAGTTTCAGATCTGATGACATGTCAAAGCTCCCCTGACCCGACTGATTTCCAGATGATGGTTTCACTGCCCAACCTTCTCTGTGTTGAGCAATGCTGTGAAGGGACTGGATGTCTTCCCACAGTTGTGCAGTTGTTCCTTGGGTGATGGTCAGGATCTATCTGCGGTGTCTATCCTCTCTGTATTCTCTGGTGTAGTATAGTGCAATCCTTCTGTACAGGAAAAGGAAACATGATTTCCTCCAACTCCTCTTCCTTTGCTGAAGGGGCTGACTCTTCAGTTAGAGACTGTCCCACAGTGAGTGCCAGTCTGCTATTCCCCTGTGTGGGGGGATCAGATGCAAATCCTTTCTATTTCCTCACTTGACTGTCACACACCCTCTGTTACCAGCAGGGACACTGGATAGTGACCAGGAGCAGACAACGTGGCTACTTTCTTTCCTCCACCCAGACCCCCATCTTCCCAGGCACCGTGAGGGCAATGGAAAAGACAGTCGGGCGGAGTGTAAAACGGGCTATCAATTCACTATGAGTTCGTGTCATCCTGGCGAAGACCAGTTTTACCCTTAGAGTATGTGTTTAATATAAAAAACACTCAGGAGAAATATTAATTCAATGGAAATTTCACCCTTGTTTTCCAAAGTTATTTGAAAAAACACACTGGGCAGAAAGTGCTAGAAGTTAAGGAAAATATTGCTTCAGTGTAGCTGATTGACGGGTTCTGGTTTATCCTGGGAAATTAGATACACTGCACTCGCTCAGACTGCACATCCCAAATTCAGCTATCAGCCACAGCACTGGGCAAAACTATCAAATCCAAGCCCAGGCTTTTGGGAAAGGCCGAGGCCTTCAGGTAAAATCTTTAAAGACATTTCAATAAATGTGTCTCCAGGTATGGCAGCCAAATTGCTCTGGGGATTACAGGGACAGGGAGGGGCAAGGCCATGGAGGGATTTGAAAACAAGGATAAGGATTTTAAAATCGAGGTGTTGCTTGAGCAGTAGCCAATGTCGTCAGTGAGCACAGGGGTGATTGGGGAATGGGTCTTGGTGTCAGTTAGGACATGGGCAACGGAGTTTGGGAAGAGCTCATGTTTACAGTGCAAGATGTGAGAGCAGCCAGGAGAGCATTGGAATAGTTGAGTCTGGAGCCTACAAAGGTATGAATGAGGGTTTCAGCAGCAGATGAGCTGAGGCAGGACATCACTGGTCTCTCCTGTGAGTGGAGCTTGTACCTCTTCCTATGCACGGAATCCCTAATCCTGACCAACATGGGGAAATGACAGTGAGAGCCAGGGATGGTAACAGAGAACCCTTCATAGAATCATAGAATAGTACGGCACAAAAGGAGTGTAGCAGTGCTACACTGTCAGAGGTGCCGTCTTTCAGATGAGATCTCGAACGAGGCCCCTTCTGCTCTCTCTAAGGTGGGTGTAAAAGATCCCATGGCACTATTTTGAAGAAGAGCAGGGGAGTTATCCCCGGTGTTCTGACCAACATTAATCCCTCAATCAACACCATTAAAAACAGATTATCTGGTCATTATCACATTGCTGTTTGTGGGAGCTTGCTATGCACACATTGGCTGCCACATTTCCTACATTACAACAGTGACTACACTTCAAAAGTACTTCATTGGCTGTGAAGTGATTATGGACACCCTGAGATTCTGAAAGTTGATATATATATAAATGCAAGTCTTCCTTTCTTTGGGAAACATTCTGCTTCCTGTGAACTGGAAATTATAAACCCATTGATGGAGAAATTTTCCCAGCCCACAGTGACACGGACCATATATTGTGTACAGGACTCTTACTGTAGGCTCCTGAGTGTTTCAATGAATAGGAACACATCATGTGACAAATCAGATAGTTTGAGTGAAGCTAAAAATAAAATTTATTGTGAGTTATAAATCTGTACAGAAGATTGATTAAACTGCAGACAAACAACAACACAATATTCAGCTTACATCAAAATTTGAATCAACCAAAATAACAAAGCATTTGAAAATGACTCAAGATCTTTCCCAGAACATGAAATGAATCTTGGAAGAGTGTAAGGTGAACATATCACACCGATATTACCTCGAGGTACAATGGGCTGAGGGAACTCAGGTCTGTAGAGACTCACCCCCACTCCCTCACCATACTCAGGATAGTAGTCCTTCCAGACAAGAGAGTACAAACATTCCCCATGGTATTAGTCAAACACCCGTCACCTGAAGAGGATCTGTCTATAATTCACATCACCAACTAAAGCAGGGTCTGATTCTACCCCATACCCATTCCTGAGAGCTGGCTCACTTTACTAGCACACACACACACACACACACACTCACATCAGGGGAAACTCAGAATATGACAGGCAGAAGTTTCTTTAAAATGTGCTTTAGTCTGCCTCCTAATTCTGATGTGACACCAAACTTTAGTGCAACAGGATGGAGCATGTTCCGTTATACAAACACATGCAGAATTCAAGAGATTGAGAGTGGTTTGCAAGTCAGAGTGAGTAATCGGTGAAATAATCCTGACTCACGTCACACTGGAAGGGTTTGTCTCCCATATGGGTTCACTGATGTTCCAGGAGGTACAACAACTGTGTGAAGGTTTTATTACAGAATTCACACTGATAGGGCTTCTCCCCTGTGTGAGTACATTGATGGACCAGGAAATATGCTGACTGTATGAAAGCCTTGTTACACACCTCACACCTGAATGGTTTTTCCCCACTGAATCCTCTGGTGTACCAAGATGATGAAAGACGTCTCGAAAGTTTTATTCCAAACTTCACCCTTGAAGGGTCACTCCCCTGTGTGGATCCTCTGATGGAGCAGGAGTTTCGATGACTGTGAGAAGGATTTGTTACATACCCCGCATCTGAATGGCTTAGCCCCTGTGTGAATGCGTTGGTGTACACGGAGGCTCGATGATACCGAGAAGGATTTGTTACATACCTCGCATGGAAATGGTTTCTCTCCTGTGTGACTACGTTGGTGGGCGCGGAGGTTCGATGACTGTGAGAATGATTTGTCGCACACTTCACACATGAATGGTTTCTCTCCTGTGTGAACACGTTGGTGTGCACTAAGGTTTGATGACTGCGAGAATGATTTGTCACACACCTTGCACGTGAATGCTTTCTCCCCAGTGTGAATACGCCGATGCATCAGGAGTTTGGAGTAGTGGGTAAAAGCCTTCTCACAAATCTCACATCTAAAAGGTTTCTCCCCTGTGTGAATCCTCTGGTGTATCAGAAGCCTTGTAGATATTGCAAAAGCTTTATTGCAAACCTCACACTTGAATGGTTTTTCCCCTGTGTGGACTGTCTGATGGCGCAAAAGTCTTGATAACTGAGAGAATGATTTGTCACACGTCTCGCACGTGAATGGTTTCTCCCCTGTGTGAATGCGTTGGTGGACACGGAGGGTTGATGACGACGAGAATGATTTGTCACACACCACGCACATGAATGGTTTCTCTCCTGAGTGAATGCGTTGGTGTACGCGCAACTCACATGACTTGGAGAAGGCTTTGTCACACACATCACAGGCAAATGGTTTCTCTCCAGTGTGACTGCGTTGGTGTATACGGAGGTAAGATGACATAGAGAATGATTTCTCGCACACATCACACGTAAATGGTTTCTCCCCGGTGTGAATGCGTTGGTGTATACGGAGATTCGATGACTGTGAAAACGATTTGTCACACACTTCACATGTGAATGGTTGTTCCCTTGTGTGGATGCGCCCGTGAACCACCAGTGCCGAGGACTGTACAAAGCCCTTGTTACACACATCGCACTTGAACGGCTTCCGCCCTGTGTGAATGCGTTTGTGTGCGTGGAGGTTTGACGACTGTGAGAATGATTTGTCACATGCCTCACACTTGAACGGCTTCTCCCCACTGTGAATGCGTTGGTGATTCATGAGCGTCGATGACCGTGTGAAGGCTTGGTTGCACACCTCACACTTGAATAGTTTCTCTTCCATGTAGCTGTCCTTGTCTTACGGGTGGGTCAACAGATGACACTTAGGTGTTGGGAGATCTTACAAGCCTGTGGAGCCCTCCTCACACTTGAACAGCCTCTCACCTGTAAGAATGAGTCAGTGATTCATGAGGCTGGATGAATGACTGAAGCTCTCACCACACTTGGAGCCCACTCACATTTCTTCCCAGCCTCACCCTGACAGATCGCCCACAGCCGAACCTTCGGAAAGGCTGGTTCTGAATGAAGGCTCCACACCACTGACCAGTTTCAAATCTGATGATATGTCAAAGCTCCCCTGACCCAACTGATTTCTAGATGATGGTTTCACTGCCCAACCTTCTCTGTGTTGAGCAATGCTGTGAAGGGACTGGACATCTTCCCACAGTTGTGCAGTTGTTCCTTGGGTGATGGTCAGGATCTATCTGCGGTGTCTATCCTCTCTGTATTCTCTTGTGTAGTACGGTGCAATCCTTCTGTAAAACAGGAAAAGGAAACATGATTTCCTCCAACTCTCTCTCCTTTGCTGAAGGGGCTGACTCCTCAGTTAGAGACTGTTCCACAGTGAGTGCCAGGCTGCTATTCCGCTGTGTGGGGGATCAGATACAAATCCTTTCTTTTTCCTCACTTGACTGTCACACACCCTCTCTTTCCAGTAGGAACACTGGATAGTGACCAGGAGCAGACAACATGGCTACTTCTTTTCCTCCGCCCAGACCCCCATCTTCCCAGGCACCGTGAGGACAATGGAAAAGACAGTCGGGTAGAGTGTAAAATGGACCAAATGTAAAATCAATCCAATATTAGTTTGAGTTGTGTTTAATATCAAAATGACTCATGAGAAATATCAATTCAATCAAGATTTTTGAAATTTCTCATCTTGTTTTCCAAAATTATTTGAAGAAAACACACTGGGCAGGAAGTGCTAGAAGCTAAGGAAAATATTGCTTCAGTGTAGCTGACTGAAGGGTTCTGGTTTATCCTGGGAAATTAGATACACTGCACTCGCTCAGATTGCACATCCCAAATTCAGCTGCCAGGTGCAGCACTGGGCAAAACTATCAAATCCAAGCCCAAGCTTTTGGGAAAGGCCGAGGCCTTCAAGTAAAATCTTTAAAGAAGGCATTAAAAGAGATCTCAATAAATGTGTTTCCAGGTATGACTGCCGAATTGCTATGGTGCTGGATTAACAACCCAGAGATTGAGAGTTTAAATCCAACCACGGAAAGTTACATACATAGAATTACAGTGCAGAATCAGGCCATTTGGCCCAATTGGTCCATGTTGGTGCTTAACTTCACATGAGCCTCCTCTCACCCTCTCACCTTCTGGTCCTTTCTCCCTCATGCTTATCTAGTTTCCCCTTAAAGGCATGTATGCTATTCACCTCAGCCACTCCATATAGTGAAACTGAATTTAATACATTTTGGAATTTTTGAACAGAATCAAAATAATAAAATGAAAATTTCGGGTTGTACTAAAAACACAAATATTGCCCCACAAGGAAGGGATCCTGCTACAACTGCCTGGTCTGGTCTACATGTGACTCCAGTCCCACACAACATGGTTGATTCTTAAATAAAAACAGAAGATGCTGGAAAAACTCAGCAGGTCTGACAACGCCTGTGGAGAGAGAAACAGAGTTAATGTTTCGAGTCCAATATGACTCTTCTTCAGAGCTAAAGAGAAACACAAATGTGATGAAGGTTATGCTGTTTAAGCGGGGTGGTGCAGGTGAAGCTGGATAGAGCGCCAGCGATAGGTGTGGGCTAAGGAGAGATTGATAAAGATGTCATGGACAAAGGGATTGTTAATGGTGGTGGTAAGGGCTGAAGAAGATGCTGATAGTGGCATAAAGGTAAGAAAGCAGAATGTGTTAATCGCTGAACGAGGGTCAGCACTCTGTGAAAGAACAACATGGAACAAGTAATAGATGGCCCTATTGGGGGTGAGGTGGTTGAGGAAAAAAGGATAGCAAAAGGGATAAAAAGGGGGAATAAAAAGGGGCTAAAGCAATGAATAAATATTAAAATAAATAAAAATAAGTAGATAAAAAATAAAAATAAATTTTTAAAAAGTGAT
This sequence comes from Cetorhinus maximus, assembly GCF_964194155.1. NCBI lineage: Eukaryota > Metazoa > Chordata > Chondrichthyes > Lamniformes > Cetorhinidae > Cetorhinus > Cetorhinus maximus. Next base: position 38,236,638 of record NC_135899.1, read on the forward strand.
AATAAAAGGGGTGAAGATAGAGGAGAGAGTTCATGGTCTGAAGTTTTTGAACTCAATGTTAAGTCCAGGAGGCTGTAAAGTGCCAAATCCAATTTCCAGTACCATGGCCCTAATTGCCTCCTCTTCACCATGGACGTCCAATCCCTCTACACCTCCGTCCCCCACCAGGATGGCCTGAGTGCTCTCCGCTTCTTCCTACTCAGACTCCCCCCACCCCACCCCAACAAATCTTTTTTTCAGTATATCGATGACTGTTTCGGCGTTTCATGCTCTCATCTGGACCTGGAAAAATGTATCAATTTTGCTTCCAATTTCCACCCTTCCATCACCTTCACATTGTCCATCTCCGACACTTCCCTTCCCTTTCTTGACCTCTCTGTCTCCATTTCTGGTGATAGACTTTCCACTATTATTCATTACAAGCCCACCGACTCCCACAGCTACCTCGACTACAGCTCCTCACACCCCGCTTCCTGTAAGGACTCCATCCCATTCTCTCAGTTCCTTTGCCTCCGTCACATCGATTCTGATGATGCCACTTTCCAAAACAGTTCCTCTGACATGTCCTCCTTCTTCCTTAGCCAAAGTTTCCCACCCACGGTTGGTGACAGGGCCCTCAACCGTGTCCGACCCATCTCCCATGCCTCTTCCCTCACACCTTCCTCTCCCTCTCAGAACCATGATAGGGCCCCCTTTGTCCTCACTTTTCACCCCACCAGCCTCTGCCTTCAAAGGATCATCCTCTGCCATTTCCGTCAACTTCAGCATGATGCCACTGCCAAACACATCTTCCTCTCACCCCACCCTGTCAGCATTCCACTGGGACCACTCCCTCTGGAACATCCTGGTCCACTCCTCCATCACTCCCAACACCTCATCACCTTCCTACGGCACCTTCCCAAGCAATTGGAGAAGGTGCAACACCTGCCCCTTTACCTCCTCCCTCCTCACCATCCAAGGGCCCAAACACTTTCTGGTGAAGCAGCGCTTCACTTGCACCTACTTCAATTTGGTCTACTGCATTCACTGCTCCCAATGCGGTCGCCTCTACATTGGGGAGACCAAATGCAGACTGGGTGACCGCTTTGCAGAACATCTTCGGTCTGTCCGCAAACATGACCCAGAACTTCCCGTCACTTGCCATTTCAACACACCACCTTGCTCTCATGCCCACGTGTCTGTCCTTGGCCTGCTGCAATGTTCCAGTGAAGCCAAAGCAAACTCAAGGAACAGCACCTCATCTTCCGATTAGGCACTTTATAGCCTTCCGGACTTAACATTGAGTCCAACAACTTCAGACCATGAACTTCCTCCTCCATCCTCACCCCTTTTTTATTCCCTTTTTAAAATTTATTTTTATGTTTTATCTACTTACATTTAATTTTTTATTTTATTCATTGTTTTATCCCCTTTTTATTCTCCTTTTTTATCCCTTTTTCTACCCTTTTTCCCCCAACCACCAGCTCCTCCCCCTGCCCCACCCCAACAAGGGCCATCTGTCACTTGTTCTTGTTGTTCTTTCCAGAGTGCTTACCCTTGTCCTACTATTATCACATTCTGCTTTCTGACCTTAGTGCCACCATCAGCACCTTCTTCAGCCCTTAACACTATCATTAACAATCCCTTTGTCCTTTATGAATCTCTCCTTTGCCCCCACCTAACACTGGCCTTCTATCCAGCTTCACCCGCTCCACTCCCCTTAAACAGTATAAATTTCATTACATTTCTACTTCTCGTTAGCTCTGAAGAAGGGTCATGTTGGACTCAAAACATTAACTCTGTTTCTCTCTCCACAGATGCTGTCGGACCTGCTGAGTTTTTCCAGCATTTTGTTCTTCTTTCAGATTTCCAGCATCCACAGTTTTTTGCTTTTATTTTATGTTTGATTCTTAACTGTCCTCTGAAGTGACCAAGCAAACAATGATAAACAATCACTATAAAGTCCAATGGTAAGAGGAAAATCAGATACATCTGGACAATCCTAGCATTGTGTCAGAATAAGATTAAGGTGATCTCAGCCTAGTGAAATCTGTAAAGTCTCTCTTACCAAGGTCTGAGGACAAGTGCCGAAGTGAGGAGAGCTGCCCCACAGACTGGTCAAGTAGCAGTGATACTCACTGAATCGTATCAATCTGGAAATATCTCAGACTCCTCCGTCACCATTCCTGGGTATGTCCCATCACACTGGCAGGTGGGGAAGTCTCAATATGGACTCCATGGAGTCTCATGGCTTCAGGTCAAACAAATTCAAGGAAAACTCCCAACTGATGAATGAGTACTTCACCATGTTAATCATCACTAGGGAAGTAGACTAAGAACAGGTCCCAAAACTGGGTATCCATGAGGTGCAGTGAGCCATCAGCAGCAGCAGGATTGTATTCCACCACAATCTCACAGCTCAGCAAAGCCCTCATTACATGATTATCATCAAACTAGAAGACAGACATGTCAGGAGCAGCATTGGCTCCCTCTCTGCCACTTGCCTCTCTGCCTCCTCTCTATCTGGGCTGTGATCTGGAACTACTCTCAACTCAACCCCACCCCAGCCATGCAGGAAGGGGAACTGCAGCCTGAAGGTGCATCCTTCAGTGCTCCTTGACACACTGAGTTTGAACTAGTGTGCAGCCATCCTACCCTGCTCTGCTGCCAGTTATAGGTTGTAACCCGATTTCCCTTTACAATGAGTCTGTCCCCTCACTGGGAGACTGCTTCACAGCGAGGGTCAGTAGGATAGTAAACCATGAGGGGAATCACGCTGCTCCTACTGAATGCCTGGTCACTTTCTGACGTTTTACACAACAATGGACAACAAGAATTTGTATTTATATAGCACCTTTCACATAGTTCAATATCCCAAAGCGCTTTGCAAGACTGTGAACAAAGTTTGGGAGCTTGCTGTGCGCACATTGGCTGCCACGTTTCCTACATTACAACAGTGACCACACTTCAAAAGTAGTTCATTGGCTGTAAAGAGCTTTGGGAGATCTGGTGGTTGTGAAAGGCTCTATATAAATGCAAGTCTTTTTTTTCATCTCTGAGGAGGTTACAGAGATAGGGGGAGGGAGTCTTGGAGGGATTTCAAAAGACAGGAAACATCCAGATTCCAACACACAGACAGAACTGACCATTCACAGCCCACAGGATAATAACCAGCTCCCAACACACACACAGAACTCAACAATAGGAAATCAGTAAGAATCCTCAGACACTCTGCACCTCCCAGATAATTACACCTCACCTTTTCATATTCAGTAATGAGCCATCAACAAAAGTCAGTCTGTAAATCAGAAGGGAAATGCTTCCAATAAACACACTCAATATCCAACACACAGCTCCAGGCAAACAGTTCAGCACAAAGCACCGAGTAAACAGCTCTCTCAGCTGGATGTTCTCACACAGCATAAGGGGCATTTCCACAGCTGATTCCCCACAGGATAGTCAGACTGCCTGAAGATTAGTGTGGATATTATGGGATGTAATTATTATAAATTGTGTTCGTTCACTCACCGTCTCCTGAGTTGGTTTTGAGTCCCTACAGGAAGTGAAGCAGCTGTGGAACAGGAAGAGGAGAGAATGGGCAGAGTGGGTGGGGCTGTCTGATTGACGTCTCTCACAGCCAATCCAAATATTTCTGGAGTAACCTGAGTTTCCTGAAGTTTGGGAAACTGACCGGTGAAACGGAGGCGACTTTGAGCAGCAGATCAGGTGGGGATTTAAACTTGTCATTGTCCCATCTGAATAAAACCTCACTTATTGCAGCTGCTGTCTCAGTTCCCCCGGTAAATGTTTGACAGAGATTTCTAGTGTGGGAATAACATTCTTCATCCTCGGAGACTTTCAAACTGACAACATCAGTGTGGGATGTGGAGCCTCGGATGTGTTTGACAGCAGATCAGAAGAGGAAGACCCACAGCATCCAAGACAGCGATGACGCGCAGTGGGTTCAGTACATACACAGGAGAGAGGGACACAGGGAAGAGGGGGACACAGGAGGGAGGGGAAGACAGCAGGGACAGTGGCCCAGGAGGGGCGGGGTCATGTGAGGAAGGGAGGGTCAAAGGAGAGATGGGCACACGAGAAAGGGACACCCGGGAGGGAGAGAAAACATGGTCCGAATGTTTGGAGAGTGTCTCCCAGAGAGACACCGGCATCAATAAACACCTCCTCCTCAGTGTGTGGTGAATGAAATGGTGGCATCAGCCCCGGAAGGAAGGGATGGACCTTGTCCCTAATCAGCTGACCATCAGGTCACTCCCCTTCCCCGAATATGGATCTGATGTCCGAGCTCCTGACAATGAAAGCATTGTGGGATGACCCAGTTTGAATGACATTCACATGGAGTATTCTCAGACAGACATTACACACTACATGAAGGAGGGGAATTGCTTTCTGTTCAGGTAGCTCTGTGAGTCTCCTCAGGTGACCTTCAATGCCATGTGAGTGTTATCAATCACTCCCAGCACCTTGGGGAAGCAGCTATTCTATAAAACTTCAATGACCGCTGCTGCTGCTCTCTGAGTGTTCTATTAAATTTAATGAAGTAATTTACTCTACGGAATAATTTACTCTCCTCCTATTTCTCCTCCTCCTCTCTCACCTCTTTCTATCTTTACACTTTCATTCTCAACCTCTCTCCTCCTCTTATCTCCCCTTCCTCTCTCCTATTTCTCTCTCCTCCCCTCTCACTCCTCTTCCAGCATTATAAAAGGGGGAGGGATAGAGAGAAAGTTGACTATTTTAAACTCTATCAATGAAAAAGCAAAGCAAACCTCCATACAATATTACTGAGGTAATAATATATTATGGCTATATTAAACTATTTTAACTATTTCTCCTGTTTATATGACACAACTGAAATGAACTATTATCTGTGGGCCTGCTGACCACAGCATGTAGACTGGAGTCATGAACATGACTGACTGTTGGTGCCTGAATGCCCAAAAACCCTGAGTGTAATTTGAAGAGCCGCCTCAAACAGATACAATCGGCAGAAACTCACCACTCTCATTATTCCCATCTGGGGCCATGGTCATTTCTGTGGTTGGTATCAGCTTCCTGGGTGATGTTTCATAAACCAGAGTTAAAGATCGTGAATGTTTGATTTTAAACTTACATTTAAAATTCCTAAATTATGAGTTCAAGTCCCACTCCGGGACTTGGGCTGAAAAAGTCATGGCTGACACTGCAGTGCAGTACTGAGGGGTGGAAGAGATTACAGAGATAGGGAGGGGAGAGGCCATAGAGGGATTTGAAAACAAGCTCAAAAACCTCACTAAAACTAACACTGAGCTTTCCTGAGAAGAGTGGGTTATTCCTTGAGTTTTATTCCTGACAGACTGTTAGAACTGTGCCTAAACAATAGAACTTTCATGAGTGAATGAAAGCAGAATGGTTAATCAGCAGTACTGATTGAAGATAATCCCTTAAGATGTCCATTCCAGCTGACACCAGGGACTTTACCACCTTTCACAGCTTCACACACCTGCTCCTAAAGCTGTCCAGAATGCTTCCAACCTGGTTCAGGACAGCTGTTGAAACATTCCATCGCGACAGATAAATCGGAGTCCACCTTGGGCAACCCTGTTCAACACATATACAAATGGCCTGCCAACCACCACATCCCACAAGTTCAGCTGTGCTGATGACATCTGTTCAGCCACCCAAGTTCCAACCTAAACAGAATTACCTGGAAAAACTCAGCAGGTCTGGCAGCATTGGTGGAGAAGAAAACAGTTGACGTTTGGAGTCCTCATGACCCTTCGGCAGAACTGAAGTATAGTTAGGAGAGAGGTGAAATATAAGCTGGTCTAAGGTGGGGGGCGGGGGGAGAGAGAAGTTGAGGGTCGGGTGGTTGTTGGGATAAGCAAGCAGTGATAGGAGCAGATAATCAAAAGATGTCACAGACAAAAGGATCAAAGAGGTGTTGAAGGTGGTGATATTATCTAAGAAAAGTGCTAATTAAGAATGGATGGCAGGATACTCAAGGTACAGCTCTAGTGGGGGTGGGGTGGAAAGACTAACAAAGTTTTAGTTTTAGATTTAAAAATAATGAAAATAGGTGGGAAAAGAAGAATCTATATAAATTATTGAAAAAAAAGGGGAGGGGGAAGAAACGGGGTGGGGATGGGGGGAGGGGGAATTTAAGATCTAAAGTTGTTGAATTCAATATTCAGCCCGGAAGGCTGTAAAGTGCCTAGTCGGAAGATGAGGTGCTGTTCCTCCAGTTTGCGTTGGGCTTCACTGGAACAATGCAGCAAGCCAAGGACAGACATGTGGGCAAGAGAACAGGGTGGAGTGTTAAAATGGCAAGCGACAGGTAGGTTTGGGTCTTTCTTGCGGACAGACCGCAGGTGTTCTGCAAAGCGGTCGCCCAGTTTGCGTTTGGTCTCTCCAATGTAGAGGAGACCGCATTGGGAGCAACGAATGCAGTAGACTAAGTTAGGGGAAATGCAAGTGAAATGCTGCTTCACTTGAAAGGAGTGTTTGGGCCCTTGGACGGTGAGGAGAGAGGAAGTGAAGGGGCAGGTGTTGCATCTTCTGCGCCTTCTCCTCCCTCCCAGAAACATGATAGGATCCCCCTTGTCCTCACTTATCACCCCACCAGCCTCCGCATTCAAAGGATCATCCTCTGCCATTTCCGCCAACTCCAGCGTGATGCCACCACCAAACACATCTTCCCTTCACCCTCCCTGGCGGCATTCCGTAGGGATCGTTCCCTCCGGGACACCCTGGTCCACTCCTCCATCACCCCCTACTCCTCAACCCCCACCTGTGGCACCTCCCCATGCCCACGCAGCATTTCACTTGCATTTCCCCTAACTTAGTCTACTGCATTCGTTGCTCCCAATGAGGTCTCCTCTACATTGGAGAGACCAAACGCAAACTGGGCGACCGTTTTGCGGAACACCTGCGGTCTGTCCGCAAGAAAGACCCAAACCTACCTGTCGCTTGCCATTTTAACACTCCACCCTGTTCTCTTGCCCACATGTCTGTCCTTGGCTTGCTGCATTGTTCCAGTGAAGCCCAACGCAAACTGGAGGAACAGCACCTCATCTTCCGACTAGGCACTTTACAGCCTTCCGGGCTGAATATTGAATTCAACAACTTTAGATCTTAAACTCCCCCTCCCCCCATCCCCACCCCGTTTCTTCCCCCTTCCCTTTTTTTTCAATAATTTATATAGATTCTTCTTTTCCCACCTATTTCCATTATTTTTAAATCTAAAACTAAAACTTTGTTAGTCTTTCCACCCCACCCCCACTAGAGCTGTACCTTGAGTATCCTGCCATCCATTCTTAATTAGCATTTTTCTTAGATAATATCACCACCTTCAACACCTCTTTGATTCTTTTGTCTGTGACATCTTTTGATTATCTGCTCATATCACTGCTTGCTTATCCCAACAACCACCCCACCCTCAACTTCTCTCTCCCCCTGCCCCCAACCTTAGACCAGCTTATATTTCACCTCTCTCCTAACTATACTTCAGTTCTGCCGAAGGGTCACGAGGACTCGAAACGTCAACTGTTTTCTTCTCCACCGATGCTGCCAGACCTGCTGAGTTTTTCCAGGTAATTCTGTTTTTGTTTTGGATTTCCAGCATCCGCAGTAGCTTTTAGCTTTTTGTTTTTATCTCCAAGTTCCAACCTTCTGCACTTGACCACGTCCTGAAAGAAGACGTTACAAAGTTGACGGACGACTGCAGCACATGGCGTCTCACATTGAACCCTTCTAAATCAATATCCAGTGTATTCCAGCTCCACAATGCCAGCGCCAAAAATGAATTGAATATCTACATGGATGACCAGAGACTAAAGCATGATCCCAACCCAACAAATCAGGAAGTGATTCTAGATAGGATTCTGTCCTTCCAGGGATATCTGAAGTTTTCAGCAGCAAAGATCAAAACCAGAAACAATCTACTTTTTTTTTTGCAAAAATATACTTTATTCATAAAATATCTTCAACAACATTTCAAACCATTTCAAAATCACCATCACAAAAGTACAATCAGGTTCAACTTTTACAACGTGTATCACAAAATGCATCAATACAATAAATGAATATTACAATCATTTGCAGACATTCATTTTGAGCTGTACAGCTCAAGGGGATTTAAACAGTTCCCAGTCCCTCGGTGCACTGTGGCAGAAAGGTCTTAGGCAGCGACCCTTCCCCATTGTGCCTTTGCGGCAGCTGCCCCAAGCTTTAGTGCGTTCCTCACCACGTAGTCCTAGACTTTGGAATGTGCCAGTCTGCAACACTCGGTTGGGTACAACTCTTTGCGCTGGAAGACCAACAAGTTTCGGGCAGACCAAAGAGTGTCTTTCACCGAGTTGATGATCCTCCAGCTGCAGTTGATGTCTCTCTCGGTGTGTGTCCCTGGGAACAGCCCGTAGAGCACAAAGTCCTGTGTCACAGAACTGCTCATGATGAACCTTGACAAGAACCACTGCATCTCTCTCCAGACCTTCTTTGCAAAGGCACAATCCACCAGGAACAACGGTCTCTTCCCCACCACAGCCACCTCGAGGGCAACGTGCTGAGGGGGCGAGACTCCTGGCGTGTAGGAAGGATCTGACGGGGAGGGCCTTTCTCACCACCAGCCAAGCTACGTCTTGGTGCTTGTTGGAAAGTTCTGGCGATGAGGCTTTCTGCCAAATGACTTTGACAGTCTGCTCGGGGAACTATCCCACCGGATCCACCCTCTCCTTTTCCCTCAGGGCCTCTAAGACGTTACGTGCCGACCACTGCCTGATGGACTTGTGGTCAAAGGTGTTTCTCTGCATAAATTTTTCCACGAGGGACAGGTGGTACGGCACGGTCCAACTACTTGGAGCGTTCCGCGGCAGCGTGGCCAGACCCATCCTTCGCAACACCGGGGACAGGTAGAACTTCAGCACGTAGTGACACTTGGTGTTTGCGTACTGAGGGTCTACGCACCGCTTGATGCAGCCACACACAAAGGTGGCCAACAGTATGAGGGTGATGTTGGGCACGTTTTTTCCCCCTTTATCTAGAGGCTTGTACATCGTGTCCCTGCGGACACGATCCATTTTCGACCTCCAGATAAAGCGGAAGATGGCTCGGGTGATCGCCACCACGCAGGAGTGTGGAATGGGCCAGACCTGCACCACGTACAGCAACAGCGAGAGCGCCGCACACCTGATGACCAGGTTCTTACCCGCAATGGAGAGGGAGCGTCGCTCCCACATGCCCAGTTTCCTTTTCAGCATAGACATTCGCTCCTTCCAGTTTCTAACGCATGCCCTGGTCCCTCCGAACCATATCCCCAGCACCTTCAGGCCGACAGCCCTGACTGTGTAGGGGACAAAGGATCGGTCAGCCCAGTTCCCAAAGAACATGGCCTCGCTCTTCCCACGATTTACCTTGGCTCCCGAGGCCAGTTCGAACTGGTTGCAGCTGTGAATCAGTCTGCGCACCGACAGCGGATCTAATCTAAGCAGAAGACGGCGACATCGTCCATGTACAGGGAGGCTTTGATCTGAGTGCCTGCACTGCCCGGATCGTCACTCCTCTTACGCCCGGATCCTTCCTGATGAACTCAGCAAAGGGTTCTATGCAACACACGAAAAGAACAGGCGAGATGGGACAGCCCTGCCTGACTCCAGATTTAATCGGAAAGCTATCCGATTCCCACCCATTGATTGAAACTGCGCTACTGATGTTAGTGTAGAGCAGTTGGATCCAATTGCGAAATCCCTCCCCAAACCCCATTTTGGAGAGCACATCCACCATGTAGGTGTGCGATATTCTTTCAAAGGCCTTCTCCTGATCCAGGCTGATGAGGCAGGTATCCACACCCCTGTCCTGTACATAGGTAATCGTATCCCTGAGCAGCGCGAGGCTGTCCGAGATCTTCCTGCCCAGCACAGTGCAGGTCTGGTCAGGGTGGATCACCAATTCCAGAGCGGATTTGACCCGACTGGCGATGACCTTGGACAGAATCTTATAGTCCACATTCAACAGTGAAATGGGTCGCCAATTTCTAATTTCCTCCCTTTCCCCCTTGTGCTTGTAGATGAGGGTGATGATGCCTTTCCTCATGGATTCTGACATACTGCCGGCCAGGAGCATACTCTCGTACACTTCCAGAAACAATCTACTGACCAAACTTGCTGGATCTACGTGGAGAGCTGCTGCCCCAACACTCCGGACCTCAGCACTCGCCCTATCAGACTCCACAGCACAGTACTGGCAAAAGTCATCAAACACACATCTTGCTGAGACTCAATTGAGCTCAACAATGTGCATCATAACTGGAACCCTCCACTCAACTCCTCTCCCCTGGCTTCCTGTCCTCACAAACAACTTTGGGAATTTGCATGCGCTAAATAAAACAAAAAACAGGAACCCAGACACAAAGACAACACTGACACCTGCAGCTCTAACTAGTTACCACTTAAAATCAAATCAAACTTTCAGACTGCCAGTATACAGGGGAAAAAGCATTCTGTACACAGCCTTGGGACTTAACCCTTTAGAAACTGAATTTGATGCAACAGAAATATTAAAACTTATTGTCAGCTGTGGCTTAGTTAGCACTCTCATCTCTGGGAGTCAAAAGGTTGTGGGTTCAAGTCTCACTCTGGAGACTTGAGCACTGAGGCTGACACTCCAGTGCAGTACTGAGGGAGTGCTGCGCTGTCAAAGGTACTATCTTTCACGTGAGTTAAACCAAGGCCCTCTCAGGTGGGCCGTAGAAGAGCAGGGGAGTTATCCCCGATGTCCTAGCTGATATGGATCCCACAATCAACGTCACCAAAACAGATTATCTGGACATGATCACATTGCTTTTTGTGGGAGCTTGCTGTGTGCAAATTGGCTGCCAAGTTTCCTAAATTACAGCAGTGACTACATTCAAAAAGCACTTCATTGGCTGTAAAGTGCTTTCAGGCACTCTGAGTTTGTGAAAGTTGATATATAAATGCAAGTATTTCTTTCTTTGGGAAATGTTCTGCTTCCTGTGAACTGGAAATTATAAACCCATTGATGAAGAAAGTAAACCAGCCCGGTGACATTGACCAATAAATTGTGTACAGGACTCTTACTGTAGGCTCCTGATGTTTCAGTGAATAGGAACACCACCATGCTGATAAAACAGGTAGTTTGGGTTAAATTGAAAAAGTGAATTTATTGTAAGTTATAAATCTATACAGAAAATTGATAAAAAGCAGACCAACAACAACACCAATCTTTGAATCAACCAAAATAACAAAGCATTTGAAAATCACCAAGTAAAACAGAGTCTGAATCTACCCCATACCCACTCCTGAGGGCTGGATCACTTTACCAGCACAGGGGGCTTAGCATTAAAATTCGAGCTAGGGTTTTCAGGGGAGATGTCAGGAAGTGACAGGAAGGCAGGCAGTGCAGGAATCCCTCAGTATATCTCACTCTCCAACCAGTGTTCAGTCCTAAATACTGATTAAAGTGATGATTGATCTGGGGAGTGCAGCCAGAGCCAAGTCCATGACTCCAAAGCTGGATCAGCTGCACAGGGGGCACAAAGAAGACTGGAAGAGCAATATTGATAGGAGATAGGATTAGAGGAGCAAACAGGCATCTCTGTGGCCGCAGCTATGAATAGTATGTTGCCTCCCTGATGCAGGGTCAAGGTATCCCTGAATAGCTGCAGAGCACCCTGAGGGGATGGAGGGTGAACAGCCAGGGGTCAGGGTCCACATCAGTACCAACGACATAGATAGAGGGATATGGTCCTGCAGTCAGAATTTAGATAGCTTGGTAGGAAATCAGCAAACAGGACCTATCTCCTGATACCACATATAGTGGTATAGAAATAGGAGGATAAAGCAGGTGAATGTGTGGAAGGAGAGATGGAGCACGGTGGAGGGATTTAGATTCCTGGGACGTTGGGATCAGTTATGGGGAAGATGGGACCTGTACTGCCTGGGTGGGTCACAGCTAAATAGAGCTGGGGCGAATTTCCTTGTGGGCAATTTGCTGGAGCTATTGGGGAGGATTTAACCTAACTTGACTGGGGTGTGAAAACAGGAGGTCAGAATAGAGAGGAACTCCAAGGTACATGGATTACTGGGAGAGACAGATAGCACTAGAGTAGGAAATAATAAGATATTAGGTGGCTTCAGAGTAAGAGGGAAAGTAATAAAGTCTATATTAGGGTTATAGTGCATGTTTGTGCATGTGCATAGTAAATAATATTGGTGAGTTGCTGGCCTAGATTGCCAAGTGATGTTGTGGCTCAAAGGAGGGTGGAACTGGGTATTAAATATTCCTTGATACAAGTTGTTCAGGAAAGATAGGGAAGGAAGGAAAGGAGGAGGTATGGCAGTACTGGTTAAGGAGAACATTGCAATGCTGGAGAGGATGTCCCAGAGGGGTCAAGGGCAGGATCTATTTGGCAACAAAAATGGTGCAATTATATTGCTCAGTGTGGTTTATAGGTCACCAACTAGAGGGAAAGATGTAGAGGAACAAATCTGCAAGGAAATCACAGCGAGGTGCAAGAACCATAGAGTACTTATAGTGAGAGACTTTAATTATCTGAATATAGGCTGGGATAGTAGTGTTGTAAAGGGCGGAGAGAGCTAAGAGTTCCTAGAGTGTGTTCAGGAGAATTTCCCATTCCAGTATGATTCCAGTTCGATGAGAAAGGAGGCATTGCTGGACCTGGTTCTTGGAAATGAGAGGTCGAAGTGGATCAAGTGTCAGTAGGAGAACATTAAGGAGATAGTGATCATTGTATCATAAGGTTTAGGTTGGCTATGAAAAAGGACAAGCAACAATCCAGAGGAATAATAATTAACTGAGGGAAAGCCAGCTTCAATGGGATAAGAATGGATCTGACCCAGATAAATTGGAATCAAAGGTTGACAGGGGAAATGGTAACTGAAGAATGGGCTGCTTTAAAAGAGATAGATCAGGCAGTGTCAAAGAATATTCCCACAAAGGGGAATGATAGGGCAAAGGAATTCAGAGCTCCTTGGATGACAAAAGAAATAGAGATTAAGATGAAGAAGAAAAAGTGTGCTTATGACTGATGTCAGGTGGATAATACAACAGAGAACCAGGCTGAAAGTAAAAGATTCATAGGGGAATTGAAAAAAATAAACAAAAGAAACAAAGAGAGAGTATGAGAAGAGACTGGCAGCTAACATAAAAGGGAATCCAAAAGTCTTCTATAGGCATGTAAGTAGTACAATGGTGGTAAAAGAAGGAGTGGGGCCAATGAGGGTCCAGAAAGGAGTTTCCTGCATGCTGTCTTCATCAAGGAAGAAGATGCTGCCCAGGTCATGGTGAAAGAGGAGGCAGTTCAGACAGGGTTTAAAATTGATAAGGAGGAGGTATTTGATAGGCTGGCTGTACTTTAAGATGATATGGTATCAGGACCATATGAGGTGCATCCAAGGATACTAAGGGAAATGAGAGTTCAAATTGCAGAGGATCTGGACATAATTTTCCAATCTTCCTTAGACTCTGGGGTTGTGCCAAAGACTGGGGAATTGCAAAAATTACACCCTTGTTCAAAAAAGGGTGCAGATAAGCCCAACAACTACAGGCAAGAGAGCTCCACTCTGTGAATGCAATGGCGATTTAAGAGGCCCTATATCCGTAGCCCTCACAAAGAACCTCACATTTTGAATGGCTTTGCTCCAATGTGGATGTTTTGGTGTTCCATGAGCTCTGATGACTGTATGAAGGCTTAGTCACAAATCTCACACTTGAACAGTTTCTCCCCAATGTGAGTTCTCTGGTGCCTCAGGAGATGAGAGGAGTGGGTGAAAGCCTTGTCACAAACATCACAGCTGAATGGTTTCTCCCCAGTGTGAATGCGTTGGTGTTCGCGGAGGGTTGATGACTGGGAGAATGATTTATCACACACTTTGCATTTGAATGGTTTCTCCCCAGTGTGGATGCGTTGATGCACACGGTGGTTCGATAAGTCCGAGAATGATTTGCCGCACACCTCACATGTGAATGGCTTCTCCCCAGTGTGGATGCGTCGGTGTTGCACGAGCGTCGATGACTGTGTGAAGGCTCGATCACAAACATCACACTTGAAGGGCTTCTCCCCTGTGTGGATCCTCTGATGTGTAAGGAGATCAGAGGATTGGGTGAAAGCCTTCTCACAAACCTCACACTTGAACGGTTTCTTCCCTGTGTGAAGGCTCTGGTGTATCAGGAGCTTTGTGGATGTCACAAAAGCTTTATCGCAAATCTCACACTTGAAGGGTTTCTCCCCTGTGTGGACCGTCTGATGGACCAGGAGGCTCGAGAACTGTGTGAAGGCTTTGTCACATATCTCACAACTGAACAGATTCGCACCTGTGTGAATGCATTGGTGTGCCTGGAGGTTTGTTAAATGCGAGAATGATTTGTCACACACCTCGCATACAAATGGTTTCTCCCCTGTGTGAATGCGTTGGTGTGCATGGAGGTGTGATGACTGAGAGAACGATTTCTTGCACACGTCACACACAAATGGTTTCTCCCCTGTGTGAATGCGTTGATGTCCACGCAGGGCCGATGACTGCGAGAATGATTTGTCACACACGTCGCATGTGAATGGTTTCTCCCCCCTGTGAATGCGCTGATGTACGCACAGGGCTGACGACTGCGAGAATGATTTGTTGCACACGTCGCACGTGAATGGTTTCTCCCCGGTGTGAATGCGATGGTGTTGCAAAAGTGTTGATGACTGTGTGAAGGCTCGGTCACACACCTCACACTTGAATGGTTTATTTGTCATGCACTTGTCCTTGTGACAACAATTGCACAACAGGCGCACTTGCGTGTGAGGAGATCTTATGAGCTTGTGCAGCCCTCCTCACACTTGAGCAGCCTCTCACCTGTAGGAATGAGTCAGTGGTTCATGAGGCTCGATGAATGATTGAAGCTCTCCCCACACTTGGAGCCCACTCACACCACTTCCCAGCCTCACACTGACCGATCGCCCACAGCCGAACCTTTGAAAGGTTGGCTCTGATGGAAGGCTCCGCACCACTGACCAGTTTCAGATCTGATGATATGTCAAAGCTCCCCTGACCCGACCGATTTTCAGATGTTGGTTTCACTGCCCAACCTTCTCTGTGTTGAGCAGTGCTATGAAAGGATTGGATGTCTTCCCACAGTTGTGCAGTTGTTCCTTGGGTGGTAGTCAGGATCTATCTGCGGATCTGCGTGTCTATCCTCTCTGTATTCTCTGGTGCAGTACGGTGCAATCCTTCTGTAAAACAGGAAAAGGAAACATGATTTCCTCCAACTCCCTCTCCTCCTTTGCTGAAAGGGCTGACTCCTCAGTTAGAGACTGTTCCACAGTGAGTGCCAGTCTGCTATTCCCCTATGTGGGGGATCAGATGCAAGTCCTTTCTTTTTCCTCACTTGACTGTCACACACCCTCTGTTTCCAGCAGGGACACTGGATAATGACCAGGAGCAGACAACGTGACTACTTTCTCTCCTCTGCCCAGGCTCCATCTTCCCAGGCACCTTGAGGGCAATGGAAAAGACAGTCGGAAATGGACTATCAATTCACTATGAGCTCATGTCATGTGGTGAAATCCAATTTTACCTTTAGAGTATGTGGTTGATATAAAAACACTGAGGAAAAATGTTAATTCAATGGAAATTTTGAAAAGGGGAGGGTGAACAGCCAGAGGTCATAGTCCATATCGGTTCCAACATATGTAAAAAGAGGGATGAGGAATCCTGAAAGGAGATTATAGTGAGCTAGGAAATAAATTAAAAAGCAGGACCTCAAAGGTAGTAATCTCAGGATTCCTCCTAGTGCCATGTGCTAGCGAGATCAGGAATAGGAGAATAGACCGCATGAATGGAGACATGACGTAGGAAGGAGGGATTTAGATTCCTGAGGTATTGGGACCGATTCTGGGGAGATGGGACCTGTACCAGCTAGACGAGTTGCACCCCAGCATTCCTGGGACCAATATCCTCGCAGGAGTATTCAATAGTACTGTGGGGGTGGGTTTAAACTAGAGTGACAAGGGGATGGGAACCTGAGTGGGGAGACACAAGAGAGAGAAACAAAGATAGAAATGACAGACAGAAAATTAAAAAGCAAAAGTGGAAGGCAGAGGAAACAGGGGCTAGCAGCAAATAGGGCCATAGTACAAAAGAAATGATTAAAAATGTTAAAAACACAAGTCTAAAGGCACTGTATCTGAATGCACAGAGCATTCGCAATAAGGTAGACAAGTTAACAACGCAAATAGGTGTAAATGGGCACAATACGATTGCGTTACAGAGACATGGCTGCACGTTAACCAAGGCTGGGAACTGAATATCCAAGGGTATTCAATATTTAGGTCAGACAGGCAAGAAGGAAAAGGAGGTGGAGTGGCATTGTTAGTTAAGGATAAAATCAGTGCAATAGTGAGGAAGGATATTGGCTCAGAAAATCTAGATGCAGAATCAGTCTGGGTGGAGCTAAAAAGCAACAAGGGACGGAAAACATTATTGGGAGTTGTCTATCTGCCTCTAAACAGTAGAGGTAAGGTTGGGATGGTATTAAACAGGAAATTAGAGATGCATGTAACAAGGGTGCTACAGTGATCATGCTTGACTTTAATCTACATATAGACTGGGCAAGCCAAATTAGCAATAATACTGTGGTGGAAGGATTCGTGGAGTGTGTACGAGTTTTCTTTTAGACCAGTACCTTAAGAAACAAACTAGGGAACAGGCTATCCTAGATTTAGTTTTGCGCAGTGAGGAAGGGTTAATTAATAATCTTGTTATGCAGGGTCCTTTAGGGAACAGTAACCATAACATGATAGAATTCTTCCTCAGGTTGGAAAGTGAAGTAGTCCAATCCAAAACTAGGGTCCTAAATCTAAACAAAGGAAACTACGAAGGTATGAGGCGTGAGTTGGATAAGATAGATTGGGGAACTTCATTAAAAGGCATGACGGTGGATAGGGTGGCTAATATTTAAGGAACGAATATATGCATTGCAACAGTTATACATTCCTTTCTGGCGCAAAAACACAACAGGAAAAGTGGCCCAATCATGGTTAACAAAAGAAATTAAGGATAGTATTAGATCCAAAGAGGAGTCATATAAAGCTGCTAGAAAAAGTAGCAAGCCTGAGGATTGAGAACAGTTTAGAATTCAGCAAAGGAGGAGCAAGAGATTCATTAAGAGGTGAAAAATAAAGTATAAGAGTAAACTTGCAGGGAACGTAAAAGAGAACTGTAAATAAATATCTTTAAATATGTAAGAAGAAAAAGATTGGTGAAAATAAATGCATGTCCCTTACAGTCTGAAACAGGAGAATTTATAATAGAGAACAAGGAAATGGCAGAGTAATTAAACAACTACTTTAGTTTTGTCTTCACAGAGGAAGATACAAATAACTTCCCAGAAATACTGGGGAAATCAAGGGTTTAGTGAGAAGGAGGAATCGAAGGAAATTAGTCATACTAAAAAAACAGTGCTGGAGAAATTAATGGGACTGAAAGCCGATAAATCCCCAAGGCCTGATAATCTACATCCTAGGATACTAAGGGAGGATGCCATGGGAATAGTGGATTAGTTGGTTGTCATTTTCCAAAATTCTGTAGATTCTGGAACAGTCCCGGCAGATTGGAGGATGGCAAATGTAACCCCACTATTTAAAAAAGGAGGGAGGAAAAAAAACAGGGAATTACAGACCGGTTAGCCTAACATCAGTGGTGGAGAAAATGCTGCAGTCTATTATAAAGGATGTGATAATAGGACACTTAGAAAATATCAGCGGGATTAGACAAAGTCAACATGGATTTATGAAAAAGAAATCATGTTTGACTGGAGTTTTTTGAGGATATAACTAGTACAGTAGATAAGGGAGAACCAGTGGATGTGGTGTATTTGGATTTTCAGAAAGCTTTTGATAAAGTCCCACAGAAGAGGCTAATGTGAAAAATTAAAGCACAAGGGATTGGGGCTAATATATTGGCATCGGTTGAGAATTGGAAACAGAGAATAGGAATAAATGGGTCTTTTTCGGAGTGGCAGGCGGTGACTAGTGGGGCACTGCAGGTATCAGTGGTCCAGCCCCCGCTATTCACAATAAATATCAATGGTTTGGATGAGGGGACCAAATATAATATTTCCAAATTTGCTGACGACACAAAACTTGGTGGGGCTGTGAGTGGTGAGGAGGATGTAAAGAGGCTTCAAGGTGATTGAGACAAGTTGAGTGAGTGGGCAAATACATGGCTGGTTCAGTATAACGTGGATAAGTATGAAGTTATCCACTTTAGTAGAAAAATCAGAATGGCAGAGTATTATTTAAATGGTGATAGATTGGGAAATGTTCATGAACTAAGGGACCTGGATGTCCTTGTACACAAATCACTGAAAGCAAGCATGCAGGTGCAGCAAACAGTTAAGAAGGTAAATGGTATGTTGGCCTTCATTGCGAGAGGACTTGAGTACAGGAGCAACAAAAACTTACTGCAGCTGTACAGGGCCTTGGTGAGACCACACCTGGAGTATTGTGTGCAGTTTTGGTCTCCTTACCTAAGAAAGGGTATACTTGCCATATAGGGAGTGCAACAAAGGTTCACCAGACTGATTCCTGGGATGGCAGGATTGTAGTATGAGGAGAGATTGGGTTGACTAGGCTTGTATTCAGTGGATAAAATCAAAAAACTGCGGATGCTGGAAATCCAAAACAAAACAAAAATACCTGGAAAAACTCAGCAAGTCTGGCAGCATCTGCAGAGAGGAACACAGTTAACGTTTCAAGTCCGAATGACCCTTCAACAGAATTAAGTTTTTACTTAGTTCTGTTGAAGGGTCATTCGGACTCAAAACATTAACTGGGTTCCTCTCCGCAGATGCTGCCAGACCTGCTGAGTTTTTCCAGGTATTTTTGTTTTTGTTTCGTATTCAGTGGAGTTGAGAAGAATGAGAGGGGATCTCATTGAAATGTATAAAATTCTGACAGGGCTGGACAGACTGGATGCAGGAATGGTGTTTCTTCTGGCTGGAGGGGGGGTCTCAAGCAAGGGGTCACAGTCTCAGGATGTGGGGTAGGCCATTTAGGACTGAGATGAGGAGAAACTTCTTCACTCAGAGGGTGGTGAACCTATGGAATTCTCTACCACAGAGGGCCAAATCACTGAATATATTTAAGAAGGAAATAGGTAGATTTCTAGACTTAAAAGGCATCAAGGGGTATGGGGCGTTGGGATAGAGGATCAGCCATGATCATATTGAATGGCGGAGCAGGCTCAAAGGGCCGAATGACCTACTGCTGCTCTATCTTCTATGCTTCTACAATCGAGGTGTTGCTTGACCAGGAGCCAATGTAGATCAGTGAGCGCAGGGGTGATTGGGGAATGGGTCTTAGTCTCAGTTAGGACATGGGCAGCAGAGTTTTGGAGGAGCTCAAGTTTACAGTGCAAGATGTGAGAGCAGTCAGGAGAGCATTGGAATAGTTGAGTCTAGAGCCTACAAAGGTATAGATGAGGGTTTCAGCAGCAGATCAGCTGAGGCAGGACATCACTAGTCTCTCCTGTGAGTGGAACCTCTTCCTATGCACAGTGTCCCTATTCCTGACCAACATAGGGAAATGACACTGAGAGCCAGGGATGGTAACAGAGAACCCTTCATAGAATCATACAGAATCATATAATAGTACAGCACAAAAGGAGTGTGGCAGTGCTACACTGTCAGAGGGGCTGTTGTTCAGACGAGATCTCAAACAAGGCCCCTCTGCTCTCTCAAGTTGGTGTAAAACATCCCATGGCACTATTCTGAAGAAGAATATGGGAGTTATCCCTGGTGTCCTGGCCAACATTAATCCCTCAATCAACACCATTAAAAAAACAGATTATCTGGTCATTATCATATTGCTGTTTGTGGGAGCTTGCTGTGCGCACATTGGCTGTCATGTTTCCTATATTACAACAGTAACCACACTTCAAAAGTACTTCATTGGCTGTAAAGAGCTTTGGGCATCTGGTGGTTGTGAAAGGCTCTATATAAATGCAAGTCTTTTTTTCTTTTCTGAGGAGGTTACAGAGATAAGAGGGTGGGAGGTCTTGGAGAGATTTGAAAAGACAGGAAACATCCAGATCCCAACACACAGACAGAACTGACCATTCGCTGTCCACAGGGTAATAACCAGCTCCCAACACACACACACACACAGAACTCAACAATAGAGAATCAGTAAGAATCCTCAGACACTCTGCACCTCCCAGATAATTACACCTCACCTTCTCATATTCAGTAATGAGCCATCAACAAAAGTCAGCCTGTAAATCAGAAGGGAAATGCTTCCAATAAACACACTCAATATCCAACACACAGCTCCAGTTAAACAGTTCAGCACAAAGCACCGAGTAAACAGCTCTCTCAGCTGGATCTTCTCACACAGCATAAGGGGCATTTCCACACCTGATTCCCCACAGGATAGTCAGGCTGCCTGAACATTAGTGTGGATATTATGCAATGTAATTATTTTCAATTCTGTTCCTTCACTCACCATCTCCTCATTTGGTTTTGAGTCCCTACAGGAAGTGAAGCAGCTGTGGAAGAGGAAGAGAAGGGAATGGGCAGAGTGGGTGGGGCTCTCTGATTGACGTCTCTCACAGCCAATCCAAATATTTCTGGAGTAACATGAGTTTCCCGAAGCTTGGGAAACTGACCGGTGAAACGGAGGCGACTTTGAGCAGCAGATCAGGTGGGGATTTAAACTTGTCATTGTCCCATCTGAATAAAACCTCACTTATTGCAGCTGCTGTCTCAGTTCCCCCGGTAAATGTTTGACAGAGATTTCTAGTGTGGGAATAACATTCTTCATCCTCGGAGGCTTTCAAACTGACAACATCAGTGTGGGATGTGTAGCCTCGGATGTGTTTGACAGCAGATCAGAAGAGGAAGACCCACAGCATCCAAGGCAGCGATGATGTGCAGTGTTGGGATCAGCACATGTACAAGGGAGAGGGACGCAGGAGAGATGGGCACACAAGGGAGGGACACATGAGGGAGTGGCACACGAGGGAGGGTCACAGGAGAGTGGAAATTGATCTGGTGCTAGGGAAGTGAGATGGAGCTCATTGTGTGACTTTATGCCCCATGAGTTAATAGCTGACAACCCTGTCCTGTCCACGGATCACCTCCTCTGGAGGTTCAGCTCCCTTCATCCAATTCCTCTCCCAGGGTGTCTAGTCCATCTCCTCTCACCGGATGGGCCTTGTCCTGAATCACCTCCTCCTCAATCTTCTCCATCTCTCCTCCTCTGGTATTATAAAGATGAGAGGGATAGAGAGAAAGTTGACCATTTTAAACTCTATCATAAATGAAAAAACTAAGCAGAAACTCCATACAATATTATTGAGGTAATAATGTAATTATGGTAATAATGTAATTATGACTATGTTAAACTATTTCTCCAGTTTATGTGACAGAACTGAAATAAACTTTAATCTGGGCCTGTAGTTTGCTGAAATAATTGCTGACCACAACATGTAGACTGGAGTCATGAATATGACTGACTGTTGGTGCCTGAATGCCCAAAAACACTGAATGTCATTTGAAGAGCCGCCTCAATAGGTGCAATCGGCAGCAACTCACCACTCTCATTATTCCCATCTGGGGCCATGGTCATTTCAGTGATTGATACCAGCTTCCTTGGTGATTGTTTTTATTCATTCATAGGATGTGGGCATCACTAGCTAGGCCAGCATTTATTGCCCATCCCAAATTGCCCTTGAGAAGGTGGGGTTGAAGGTGTCTTCTTGAACTGCTGCAGTGTCGTAGGTATACCCACAGTGGTGTTAGGGAGGGAGTTCCAGAACTTTGGCCCAGCGACAGTGAAGGAACAACAATATATTTCCAAGTCAGGATGTTAAGGGGCTTGGAGGGGAACTTCCAAGTCATAGTGTTCCCAGCTGTATGCTGACCTTGTCCTTTTAGACGGTAGTGGTCATGGGTTTGGAAGGTGCTGTTTAAGGAGGTTGGTGAGTTCCTGCAGTGCATCTTGTAGATGGTGCACACTGCTGCTACTGTGCATCGGTGGTGGAGGGTGTAAATGTTTGTGGATGGGGTGCCAATCAAGTGGACTGCTTTGTCCTGGACGGTGTCAAGCTTCGAGTGTTGTTGGAGCTATACACATCTAGGCAAGTGGTGAGTATTCCATCACACTCTTGACTTGTGCTTTGTAGATGGTGGGCAGAATTTTTCGCCGCAGCCTCTGAACTGCTCTTGTAGCCATAGTATATATCTGGCCAGTTCAGTTCAGTTTCTGGTCGATGGTAACTCCAGGAATGTTGATAGTGCGGGATTCAACAATGATTACACCATTGAATGTCATGGGGCGATGGTTAGATTCTCTCTTGTTGGTGGTGGTTATTGCCTGGCACTTGTGTGGTGCGAATGTTACTTGCCACTTGTCAGCCCAAGCCTGGATTGTCTTGGCCTTGCTGCATTTGGGCATGGACTGTTTCAGTACCTGAGGAGGCACGGATGGTGCTGAACATTGTGAAATCATCAGCGAACACCCCCACTTCTGACCTCATGATAAAGGAAGGCCACTGATGTTTAATAAACCATTGATAAAGATCAGAAAAGTTCAATTTACACTTGACATGACTTACATTTAAAATTCCTGATATGGTCAATTTCAGCTGGATTACACTGATACAACCAACACAAAATAGAGCAAACTCTTGTCCACAACCTGTGCACTTGTGGTTGTTGCATATTTACCAAGGAGTTTTGTTAATGCAAGTATTCAAAAAATGTGTCCAACTAAAGCAGTTTATTCAAGAGTGGTACATTGTGATCTGATTGGCTTCATGATCACTGTAGTGTGTAAACATCTACAGGATAATTTCTTCACTCATTTTGCAACATGTTTGTGTTTCAATAAATAGTGGGTGAGGTTTGTACAGGGAGCCCAGGGCCTGAGGAATTATTTGTGTGGCCCTGACAACAATTTTAATCCATGTTCATGGAATAATCCATCTGGAGTTGGACTTGAACCTGCAATCTTATTGCCTGATTCAGATGGTTGTGGGTTAGGTCCCACTCCAGGACTTGAGCACAAAAAAATCATGACTGACACTCCAGTGCAGTACTGAGGGAATGCGGCACTGTCAGAGGTACCATCTTTCAGATGAATTAAACCAAGGCCGTATCTCCCCTCTCAGGTGACTGTAAAACATCTCATGACACCAGGTTGTAGAAGAGCAGGAGAGTTATCCCTGATGTCCTGGCGAATATGGATCCTGCAATCAATGTCACAAAAACAGAATATCTGGTTGGTATCACATTGCTGTTTGTGGGAGCTTGCTGTGCACAAATTGGCTGTCACATTTCCTTCATTACGACAGTGACCACACTTCAAAAAGCACTTGATTGGCTGTAAAATGTTTTCGGACATCTTGATGTCAAACTGGAATTTTCCTCAGGGAAATGTTATGCTTCCTGTGAACTAGAAATTATAAACCCATTGAGGAGAAAGTATACCAGCCCACAGTGACATTGACCAATGTATTGTGTACAGGGCTCTTACTGTAGGCTCCTGAGTGTTTCAGTGAATAGGAACACACTGTGCTAACAAATCAGGTAGTTTAGATTAAAATTAATGTATGATTTTGTCATGAGTTATAAATACATACAGGAGATTGATAAAACAACAGACAAGCAACAACACAATATTCAGCTCACATCAAAATTTGAAACAACCAAAATAACAAAGAATTTGAAAATGACTCTTTCCCAGAACATGAAATGAATCTTGGGAGAGCGTAAAGTGAACATATCACGCTGTTATTACATTGAGTTATGATGGGCTGAAGGAACTCAGGTCTGCAGAGACTCAGCCTCACTCCCTCACCATACTCAGGATAGTAGTCCTCCCAGACAGGAAGTACAAACATTACCCATGGTACTAATCAAACACCCGTCATCTGATGAGGATCTGTCTATAATTCACATCACCAACTAAAGCAGAGTCCGATTCTACCCCATACCCACTCCTGAGAGCTGGATCATTTTACAACAAAGGGAGCAAAGCATTAACATTTGAGCTAGGGTTTTCAGGGAAGATGTCAGGAAGTGACAAGAAGGCAATTAGTGCAGGAGTCCTTGATTGTATCTCACTCTCCAACCAGTGCTCAGTCCTGAATTCTGATTAAAGTGATGACTGATCTGAGGAGTGCAGCCGGAGCCAAGTCCATGGCTCCAAAGCCGGCTCAACTGTACGGGGGCACAAAGACGAACAGAAGAGCAATAGTGATCGGAGATTCAATAGGTAGGATGACGTCCAGTCAGGGTCATGAATTTCTGCCGTGAGTCTTCATGTGACTGATCAGGCTGATTCTTGATCCACAGATGTTTGGACATGTGGGGCATGATGTTCTGTGTAACTCCCCCTGCTTCCTTTGCTTCCTTTTCTTTCTTTCTCTGCCGCCACGCTGCCTCATCATTAAGGCGTTGGGACTCAAAGCGAGATGCAGCTTGAAGGACAAGTTGTCACCATTCTGAATGATTGGTCACAAACTCCTCCCAATCATTAAGGTCAATGACACTGTGCTTCAAGGAGAGCTTCAGAACGCCTTTGAAGTATTTTCTTTGACCTCCCCTGGAACATTGGCCATTTGAGAGAAAAGGACCTGCGGGGCAGATGGTTTTTGGCCATCTGGACATAGTGGCCAGTCATTTGAAATTGTTCCTGCAGGACATTTTCCTGAATGCTTGTGGACCCGGCTTCAAGAAGGACACTGGTATTTCATTTGATTCTCCTCCTATTGAATCAGGAGGATGCAGTAGAAGTATTGCTGATGGAATTTCTCTCGCGCTCTTACGTGCTGTTCATACACAGTCCGGATCTTGCAGCAGCACAGGAGATTGGTGACGACAACTGTTCTGTGCACTTGAGGTTTTGCTCACTTGAAGCCATCTTTGCATTTTTTATATTCTTTCACAGGATGTAAGCATCACTGGCAAGTCCAGCTTTGTTGCTCATCACTAACTGTCCTTGAGAAGATGGTGGTGAGCCACCTTCCTGAACCTCTGTAATCCAAACTGCTGCAGTCAAACATTCACTGCCATAGTTTGCAGAAGGCTGAACTGTGACAGCGAATCCGGTAGAAGGGTCATGAGGACTCGAAACGTCAACTCTTTTCTTCTCTGCCGATGCTGCCAGACCTGCTGAGTCTTTCCAGGTAATTCTGTTTTTGTTTTGGATTTCCAGCATCCGCAGTAGTTTTTTGTTTTTACAGCTAATCCGGTGTTGGATCTCCTCGTCAATGGCGGCCTTTTGAGAGAGGTGGCTGTCGAGGTTTGGGAAGTGCTCAACATATTCCAGAGTCTCTACTTCCAACATATATGGGAGGTGGAATATTTGGCTGACCAGGTGTGGGTTGATATATGAATTTTGATTTGGCAACATTCAAGGACAGGCGAGTTTCTTGTATGCAGAATGGAAGAGATCGAGAGAGGTTTGCAAATCTGTTACAGAGTGGGCAATGACACTGCAGTCATCTGGAAACAGTAGATCATGTGTATCTATGGTGCTCAGTTTAGTTTTGGTGTGCAGTTAACCGAGGTAAATGAGTTTCCCATCTAGATGGTATTTAATACTGACACCAGAAGGCAGTTGATCTTTGATGAAGTGAATAGTCACTGTCAGGTAGATTGTAAATAGAATGGGGGCTATCACACAGCCTTGCTTGACACCAGACTGGATTTTGAAGGCTTCTGTTTCAGATCTGCCACTCAAGACAGTTGCAGCCATATCATCATGAAGCAATTGCAGGATTGTGAGGAAGTTTGTTGGACATCCAAATCATTGGAGCACAATCCACAGAGCCTTGTGATTTACTGAGTCAAATGCTTTGGACACGTTGATTAATGTAATGAAGAGTTCTTGGTGTTGTCCTCGACATTTTTCTTGGGTTTGTCTGGCAACAAAGACCATGTCGGAGGTTCCTCTGGAAGGTCTAAAGCCAAGTCAAAGTTCTAAGTGATGTTTCTATAGGGTATCTCCCACGTGTTTGTGTGTTCATGGACCAGGAGCTGCATGAACTGTGTGAAGGCTTTGTCACACACCTCACATCTGAATGGTTTGTGTGTGTGGATCTGCTGGTACCCAGGAAGTTTGAAGACTAAAGAAAGCTTTAAAGTAAATCTCAAACTGGAAGAGTTTCTCTTGCCTGTGGATTATCTGATGGAGCAGGAGGTTTGATGAATCTGTGTAGTCTTTGTTACACACCTCACACTTGAACAATTTCTCACTTGTGAATGTGTTGGTGTCTGCGGAGGGTCGATGACCGCGAGAATGATTTGTTGCACACCTCACAGGTGAATGGTTTCTCTCCTGTGTGAATGCGTTGGTGTACCCGAAAGTGAGCTGAATGCGAGAATGATTTGTTGCACACCTTGCACGTGAACGGCTTCTCCCCTGTGTGAGTGCGTTGGTGTTCGCGGAGAATCGATGACCGCGAGAATGATTTGTCGCACACCTCACACGTGAATGGTTTTTCCCCCGTGTGAATGCGTTGGTGACTCACCAGGCGTGATAACTGTGCAAAACCCTCCTTACACACCTCACACATGAACGGCTTCTCCCCAGTGTGAATGCGTCTGTGGTTCACAAGTGTCGATGAATGTGCGAAGGCTTGGTCACACACCTCGCATTTGAAGGGTTTCTCCCCTGTGTGGATCCTATGGTGGCTCAGGAGAGCAGAGGAGTGGGTGAAAGCCTTCTCACAAACCTCACACCTGAAGGGTTTCTCTCCTGTGTGAATGCGTTGGTGCATCAGTAGGTTTGATGAGTTGGTGAAGGCTTTGTTACACGCCTCACAAACGAATGATTTCTCCCCATCGTGAATGCGTTGGTGTACACGGAAGTGAGATGAGTGCACGAAGGATTTGTTACACACCTCACATGTGAAGGGCTTCTCCCCTGTGTGAATGCGTCGGTGTGAGCGGAGAGATGATAACTGCGAGAATGATTTGGCACACACCTCACACATGAACGGTTTCTCCCCGGTGTGAATGCGTCGGTGATCCACCAGGGCTGATGATTGTGCAAAGGTTTTGTTACACACCTCACACTTGAATGGCTTCTCTCCAGTGTGCATGCGTCGGTGTTGCAAGAGATTCGTTGGCCATGTGAAGGCTTGGTCACATACCTCACACTTGAAGGGCTTCTCTCCGGTGTGAATGCGTTGGTGATTCACGAGTGTCGATGAACGTGTGAAGGCTCGATTGCATACCTCACATTTGAAAGGGTTGTCTTCCATGTTGCTGTCCACACGTCACTAGCGGCACTTATAGGTGCAACTTGCCAGTATGATTGTCTAATGAGCCTGTGGAGTCCTCCTCACACACACTACACTTGAAAAGCCTCTCACCTGTAGGAATGAGTCAGTGGTTCACGAGGCTCGATGAATGACTGAAGCTCTCACCACACTTGGAGCCCACTCACACTTCTTCCCAGCCTCACCCTGACCAATCGCCCACAGCCGAACCTTTGGAAAGGTTGGTTCTGATGGAAGGCTCCACGCCACTGACCAGTTTCAGATCTGATGATGTGTCAAAGCTCCCCTCACCCGACCGATTTCCAGATGATGGTTTCACTGCCCAACCTTCTCTGTGTTGAGCAATGCTGCGAAGGGACTGGATTTCTTCTCCCAGTTGTCCAGTTGTTCCCTGGGTGATGGTCACGATCTATCTGCGGTGTCTATCCTCTCTGTATTCTCTGGTGTAGTATGGTGCAATCCTTCTGTAAAACAGGAAAAGGAAACATGATTTCCTCAAACTCCCTCTCCCCCTTTGCTGAAGGGGCTAACTCCTCAGTTAGAGACTGTTCCACAGTGAGTGCCAGTCTGCTATTCCCTTGTGTGGGGGATCAGATGCAAGTTCTTTCTTATTCCTCGCTTGACTGTCACACACCCTCTGTTTCCAGCAGGGACACTGGATAGTGACCAGGAGCAGACAACGTGGCTACTTTCTTTCCTCTGCCCAGCCCCCCATCTTCCCAGGCACTGTGAGGACAATGGAAAAGATAGTCAGGCGGAGCATAAAACAGGCTATCAATTCACAATGAGCTTGTGTCATGCTGATGAAGACCATTTTACCCTAGGAGTATGTGTTTAGTATAAAAGACACTCAGGAGAAATGTTAATTCAAAGGAGGTTTTTGAAATTTCTCCCCTTCTTTTGCAAAATTATTTGAAGAAAACACACTGGGCAGGAAGTGCTAGAAGCTAAGGAAAATATTGCTTCAGTTTAGCTGATTGAAGCGTTCTGGTTTATCCTGGGAAATTAGATACACTGCACTCGCTCAGACTGCACATCCCAAATTCAGCTATCAGCCACAGCACTGGGAAAAACTATCAAATCCAAGCCCAGGCTTTTGGGAAAGGCCGTGGCCTTCAGGTAAAATCTTTAAAAAAGGCATCAAAAGACATTTCAATAAAAAAACTAAAAGTCTGGTGGGGGCTTCAATCATTCATTGAGCCTCATGAAGCACTGAAACATTCCTACAGGTGAGAGGTATGGCAGCCAAATTGCTATGGTGATGGATTAACAATCCAGAGATTGTGAGTTCAAATCCAACCACGGGAAGTTACACACGTAGAATTACAGTGCAGAAACAGGCCATTCGGCCCAGTTGGTCCATGCTGGTGTTTATGATTCACATAAGCCTCTCTCACCCTCTTCATCTCACCCTGTCAGCATATCCTTCTGTTTCTTTCCCCCTCATGTGCTTATTTTGTTTCCCCTTAAAGGCATCTATGCTATTCACCTCAACCACTCCATCTTGTGAAACTGAATTTAATACATTTTGGAATTTTTGAACAGAATCAAAATAAAAGCATGAAAACTTTCAGGTTGTCCTAAAAACCCAAATATTGTCCTTCAGGGAGGGGAACCTGCTACAACTGCCTGGTCTGGTCTACATGTGACTCCAGTCCCATACAACATGGTTGACGCTGAACTGCCCTCTGAAGTGGCTGAGCAAATAATGATAAACAATCACTACAAAGTCCAATAATAAGAGGAAAATCAAATAGATCTAGACAATCTTGGCATTATGTCAGAATAAGATTAAGGTGATCTCAGCCCAGTGAAATCTGTAAAGTCACTCTTACCAAGGTCTGAGGACAAGTACCCAAGTGAGGAGAGCTGCCCCACAGACTGGTCAAGTAGCAGTGATACTCACTGAGTCGTATCAATCTGGAAACATCCCAGACTCCTCTGTCACCATCCCTGGGTATGTCTCATCCCATTGAAAGATAGGGAAGTCTCAATATTGACTCCATGGAGTCTCATTGCTTCAGGTCAAAGAAGTTCAATTAAAACTACCATTTCCCTCCCAATAAATGAATGAGGCACTTCATGTTAATCATCATTAGGGAAGTAGGCTAAGGACAGATGCCAAAACTGGGTAACCATGAGGTACGGTGAGCCATCAGCAGCAGCAGGATTGTATTCCATCACAATCTCACAGCCCAGCACAGCCCTCATTCCATGATTATCATCAAACTATTAGATAGACATGCCAGGAGCAGCATTGGGTATACTTTAGAGTCCAAATTTGAACCTAGTGAAGGTTATTATTGAATCTGCATCCTATCAGGCAGTGCATTCCAAATTCTAACCGCACGTTGTGTAAAAAGGTTTTCCCTCAATTTGCCTCTGATTGTTTTATCTGTAATCTCTACTTATTGGTCCTAATTGCCGATGGGAACAGTTTTTCTTTATTTACTCTGTCTAGACCATTCACGATTTTGAACATCTCTAACAAATCTCCTCTTAGCCTTCTCTGCTCTAACGGAGACAATCCCAGCTTCTCTGTTCTGTCCACGTAACTGTAATCCCTCAATGCTGGAACCATTCCAGTCAATCTCTTCCGTACCCTCTCCGAAATTTGGAGATAGGGTGGTGGGAGATCTCAGAGGGACTTGAAAAGACAGGAAACATCCAGATCCCAACACACAGACAGACCATTCACAGTCCACAGGATAATAATCAGCTCCCAACACACACACCGAACTCAACAATAGGAAATCAGTAAGAATCCTCAGACACTCTGCACCTCCCAGATAATTACACCTCACCTTCTCATATTCAGTAATGAGCCATCAACAAAAGTCAGCCTGTAAATCAGAAGGGAAATGCTTCCAATAAACACACTCAATATCCAACACACAGCTCCAGGCAAACAGTTCAGCACAAAGCACCGAGTAAACAGCTCTCTCAGCTGGATGTTCTCACACAGAATAATGGGCATTTCTACACCTGATTCCCCACAGGATAGTCAGACTGCCCGAACATTAGTGTGGATATTATGTGGTGTAATTATTATAAATTCTGTTCCGTCACTCACCATCTCCTGAGTTGGTTTTGAGTCCCTACAGGAAGTGAAGCAGCTGTGGAACAGGAAGGGGAGGGAATGAGCAGAGTGGGTGGGGCCCTCTGATTGACGTCTCTCACAGCCAATCCAAATATTTCTGGAGTAACACGAGTTTCCTGAAGCTGGGAAACTGACCAGTGAAACGGAGGTGACTTTGAGCAGCAGATCAGGTGGGGATTTAAACTTGTCATTGTCCCATCTGAATAAAACATCACTTATTGCAGCTGCTGTCCCAGTTCCGCCGGTAAATGTTTGACAAAGATTTCTAGTGTGGGAATAGCATTCTTCAGAGGCTTTCAAACTGACAACATCAGTGTGGGATGTGTAGCCTCGGGCATGTTTGACAGCAGACCAGAAGAGGAAGCATCCAAGGCAGTGATGATGTGCAGTGGTGGGATCAGCACATGCACAGGAAAGAGGGACATAGGAAAGAGGGACACAAGACAGAGGGGACACAGGAGAGAGGGACACAGGAGGGAGAGGATGACAGCAGGGACAGGGGGCCAGGAGGGGCAGGGTCACAGGAGCAAGAAGTACAGAAGAGAGGCAAAGGAGAGATGGGCACACGAGAAAGGGACACCTGGGAAGGAGAGAAAAGATTGTCCGAATGTTTGGAGACTGAGGCATCAATAAACAACACCTCCTCCTCAATGTGTGGTGCATAAAATGGTGGCACCAGCTCCGGAAGGAAGGGATGGACCTTGTCCCAAATCAACTGACCATCAGGTCACTCACCTTCCCGAATATGGGTGTGATGTCTGAGTTCCTGATAATGAAAGCATTGTGGGATGATCCAGTGTGAGTGACGTTACACACTACATTAAGGAGGGGAATTGCTTTCTGTTCAGGTAGCTCTGTGAGTCTCCTCGGGTGAAATTCAATGCCATGTGAGTGTTATCAATCACTCCCAGCACCTTGGGGAAGCAGCTACTGCATAAAACTCCAGTGACCTCTGCTGCTGCTCTCTGAGTGTTGTATTAAATTTAATGAAGTCATTCACTCTGCAGATCATTTACTCTCCTCCTATCATCTCCTCCTCCTCTCCCTGCTCTTTTGTCCTCTCTCTTCCACCTACCTCTCCTTCTCTCTTTCCTGCCCCTCTGTATTTCTCATCCTGCTCCTTTCCTTCAATCTCTCCGTGTTCGATCTCATCCTCTCTCCTACATCTCTCTCTCCTCCTCTCTATCGCTCCTTCTTGGGGGAATCTAGACTGAGGGGACACAGTTTAAAAATAAGAGGTCTCCCATTTAAGACTGAAATGAGGAGGAATTTCTTCTTTCAGAGGGTCATTGGTCTTTGGAATTCTCTTCCCCGGGGAGCAGTGGGGACTGGGTCATTGAATAGATTCAAGGCTGAGTTAGACAGATTTTTGATCTACAAGTGAGTCAAGGGTTATGGGGGGCGGGCAAGAAATGGAGCTAAGGCCACAATCAGATCACCCATGACCTTCTTTAATGGAGGAGTAGACTCGATGGGCTAAATAGCCAACTCCTGCTCCTATTTCTTGTGATCTATCTCTCCTTATCCTCTCCTCCTATTTTACATCTTCTTCCTCTTCTCCCTCTCCTAGTAATACAGAGGGCTACTTGTAGGCTCAACACCAAGCATAGCAGGTAATAAACAGATCAAACAGCACCACAACCAGCACATCAGAGCAAAGCTCTGTGGTCCTACCAAATCTTGTCAAGATTTGTGGACAACCAGTCAAGTAGCAGAAGACGGCTCCATGAGCACCTCCATTCTCAACCATGTTGGAGCCCAGCATACGAGTGCAAGGCACAATGTTAAAGTGTCTTCAGACAAAAATAGTGAGTGGATGATCAAACCTTGCCTCCTCCTGAGGTGTGGGGAGAACTTGCATCTGATCCCCCACACAGGGGAATACCAGACTGGCACTCACTGTGGAACAGTCTCTAGCTGAGGAGTCAGTTCCTTCAGCAAAGGAGGAGAGGGAGTTGGAGGAAATCATATTTCCTTTTCCTGTTTTACAGAAGGATTGCACCGTACTACATCAGAGAATACAGAGAGGGTAGACACCGCAGATAGATCCTGACCATCACCCAAGGAACAACTGCACAACTGTGGAAGACATCCAGTCCCTTCACAGCATTGCTCAACACAGAGAAGGTTGGGCAGTGAAACCATCATCTGGAAATCGGTCAGGTCAGGGGAGCTTTAACACATCATCAGATCTGAAACTGGTCAGTGGTGTGGAACCTTCCATCAGAACCAACCTTTTCAAAGGTTTGGCTGTGGGTGATAGGTTAGGATGAGGCTGGGAAGAAATGTGAGTGGGCTCCAAGTTGGTGAAAGCTTCAATCATTCTTCGAGCCTCGTGAACCACTGACTCATTCCTTCAGGTAACAGGCTGTTCAAGTGTGAGGTGTGTGAGGAGGACTCCAAAGGCTCATAGGATCTCCTAAAGCTCAAGGGGCATCTGTTGTACAAATATTAACACAAGGATAGCTACATTGAAGAGAAACCGTTCAAGTGTGAGGTGTGTGACTGAGCCTTCACAAAGACATCAACCCTCGGGAATCACCGACGCATCCACACTGGGGAGAAGCCCTTCAAGTGTGAGGGTGTGACAGGGGCTTTGCACAGTCATCGGGTCTGGTGATTCACCGGCGCATTCACATAGGGGAGAAAACATTCAAATGCGAGGTGTGCAACAATTCATTTTCGTATTCACTGCAACTCCACATACACCAATGCATTCACACAGGGGAGAAACCATTCATGTGCAAGGTGTGCAACAAATCATTCTCGAACTCATCGTCCCTCCGCAAACACCAATGCATTCACACAGACGAGAAGCTTTTCACATGTGAGGCTTGTGACAAATCCTTCTCGAAATCATGGTGCCTCCGTGAACACTGACACATTCACACTGGGGAGAACCATTCACATGCAAGGTGTGTGACAAATCATTCGCACAGTCGTCATCCCTCCACATACACCAATGCATTCACACCGGGGAAAAACTGGTCAACTGTGAGGTGTGTGGCAAAGCCTTCACACAGTTAGGGAACCTCCTGGTCCATCAGAGGGAGAAACTCTTCAAGTGTGTGGTTTGTGATAAAACTTCTGTGACATCTTCAAGCCTCCTGATACACCAGAGGATTCACATTAGGGAGAAACCATTCAGGTGTGAGGTTTGTGGGATGGCTTTTACCCAATACTCCGAACTCCTGACACATCAGAGCATTCACACAGTGGAGAAACCCTTCAAGTGTGAGTTGTCCGACCGAGCATTCACACAGTCATTGAACCTCCGTGCATATCAACGCATTCACACTGGAGAGAAGCTGTTCACCTGTAAGATATGCAATAAATCATTATCTATCTCACTGACCCTCTGCACACATCAACACATTCACACAGGAGAGAAACTATTCAAGTGTGAGCTCTGTGACAAATCTTTCTCATGGTCATCCAAATTCTTGCTCCATCAGAGGATCCACACGGGTTTGTGTTAAAAGATTTCCTTGTGTCTTTGACCCTCTTGGGACACCAGAGGGTCCACACAGGGGAAAAATGCTTCAGATGCAATGTTTGTGACAAGTCCTTCACCCAAACCTTCAATCTACAAAGACATCAGCAGATCCACACTGCACCTTGAGCAAAGAAAATGCTGACTCAAAAGCATCACAATGCAGAAAGCATGTTCGTAGGAGTTAAAAGAGGCTGGAAGATTTGCCTAACTTGGAGCTAGAGTAAGGGAGGAACAGTGTAACCCTCATCGTGAAAGGTAGTTCTGGGATTAGAAGTTACCAAACTGAGAAAGTAAAAAGTGGCGACCTTTTTTAAGCTGGAGCAACTGTGAACTGTTTATACTAAGAACTGTAACTCCCTGGACAGTGCGATGTGTGATAGGTAAAACATTTCTAGAGTTTAAAGTGTAAGTTGCCCACAAAAGAAAATAGTGTTTCATCAATAGTGTTTTTGTTTGGTCATTTGACACAATAAAAGTTTTGAAATGTGAAATCTTAACGTGTCATCCTTTCAGCTATTAACTGGAACTTTTAACTGTATATAAATGGCATATAAATACTTTGAGAAACTGATAAAAACTCTGATGTAAGTGCAATTCAAACAAGCTTGGAATTTATTACAGTATAAAGCTAAACTATGTTTATCTTACAAGGAGTAGAGGTGTGAAAGTGATAAACAATAGGGGGTCATCTTTAAGTTTGTAATGGAGCCAAAAGGTCTATTGTCACGACTCACTGGGGATAGTGCACTGTAGTATCAAATCCCACTGCTCCCTGAGCTGTGACAAATGTGAGAAGTTTAATCAGACCACCAAATTGCCCCAATTTTACCTAACTGTTTAATTTAGGCTAAAAGAATACGATCACCAGGTTTGCAAACTTAACAAGTAAATAACTGTTTATTAAACAAATTGTCTGTGACCACCCCTCCGCACCCCCCACCTCCCCCCCAACCCCCCTCCAACCCGGAGTTCAGGATTAGATGGGTTGACTTTGAATGCTTTCTTCCAAGTTTCTTGCAGGCTGATACAAAGTGGTCTCCAGCACTTGCAGTCTATGATTCTCTGGTTGAAATTTGCTTTTAATTTCTCTACTGGTGATTTTACCCCTTTTCCTCCTGACAGGGATCTTTCAAAGAAAGCAGGATCCAGCGATGTGAGAAATAGCCAGCTAGCTACTATGGCAGGATTACTGGAGTCTACAGAACACAGGAGAGAGAGGGGGTTTCAGGTCTTTCCTCTTTTCAGGCTAGGAGGTGATCTACTGCACTAACCTCACACAGAACCTGGCCACTTGGTCAGGAGCCAAACAAAACGCTGTCGCTAGGCAGTTTCCTCTTAAACCAGGTCCCTTTTTCAACAGCATGCTGTCTAACCTGGCACACACTGTTCCATAATAGCAACATTGTAGATTTTCTTCTTCCTGCTCCATTGAACCTCTTTTAAATTGCAGCCATGCTAGTTTTTAAAGCCACAGTCAACTCTTAAAGACACAGTCCAAGAAAAAAAAATAAAAGTATGTTCTTGACACTATCCTGACTTCAATAAAGGATTTAAATTATGTATGTCGTTTCCAGATGAAAATAAGCTGAAAGCGACTTTGTGAACATGGGGGGGTGGTTTGTTCATGGACCAAGGGAACCTTCACAGAGGATAATCATATCCATTAGTAATATTAATTATCCATATAGGCTGCAGAATCAAACAGTTGGGTAGAAGTTTCTTTTGTTTAATTTAGCTGGGTGTTTGCTCATAGAAGGCAGCTGCAGTTTTGTTTTGGTGTAGATGGAATCTCATTGAATTGAGAGAGCCAACAGGAGATGATCGTTCATCAGGCCTGCACTTTAAACAGAGAAAATACTAACTTAATTGTTCACTGCATGGAATATGGGTGAAGGAGAAGCAGTTTGGATCTTGTGAGGGGAAAAAGAGGTGGAAGATTTACCTAGTTTAAAGCTAGTGGAAAAATCTATAGTGGTCCTCGCTGAGTCTTGTGGCAGAAAGCAGTCAGAAGAGTTAGCTTGGAAGCTGTGCAAAGGCAGTTGGGTTTCTCCTTGCAATCCAAACATGAAGCTGAGGCATCCGTAGTTATGAGGTATTAAAGAGAAGTTGGAGGGTCGCCCAGCTAAAAAGTTATGGATTGAGAATATCTAAAACACTGAGGAGAATTAAAGCTAATTCTGGAGGGCTGTGGCATGCCTTTTGCTTGATCCCGAAAGAAGTGATTGGACCTTTAGTATTCTTATAATATATAAAGGGAACGCTTGGGGGAAAAGTAAGAAGTAGAATTGAGTTCATAGCATAAGTAATCATAAACTGTAGTGTTAACAGTGCTTACTTTATTTATTTATTTTGTATACAATAGCTTTTTTGTTTAAAAATGTAAAATCTTATGGCATAATTCTGTTGGATAATCACTGGGTTTTCACATTTCTCTTCAAATGTTAACGGTCCCAAACATGATCGTCACACTGTGCAAACTGGCTGCCACATTTCTTACATAACAAAAATGACACACTTCAAAAAGCATTTCATTGGCTGTAAGTCGGTTCACATGCCCTATGTTTGTGGAAGTTGATATACAAATCTAAGTCTTTCTTTCCTAGTGAAATGTTATGCTTCCTCCCTATGCAAAACCATCTGATGACATGATGTCAGATTTATAGAGGTTCTCATAGTCATCATAGCGGTCTGCAGCACAGATAAAGGCTCTTCGGCCCATTGAGTCTGCGCCGGTCAAACAAGTACCTAACTATTCTAATCCCATTTTACAGCACTAGGCCCATAGCCTTGTATGCCATTTGCAAGTGCACATCCAAATACTTCTTAAACGTTATGAAGGTTTCTGCTTCTACCACCCTTTCAGGCAGTGAGTTCCAGATTCCCACCACCCTTTGGGTGAAAAAATTCTTCCTAACATCCCCTCTAAACCTCCTGCCCCTTACCTTAAATCTATGCCCTCTGGTTATTGATCCCTCCACCAAGGGGAAAAGTTCCTTCCTGTCCACCCTATCTATGCCCCTCATAATTTTATACACCTCAATCATATCCCCGCTCAATCTCCTCTGCTCCAGGGAAAATAACCCATCTATCCAATCTCTCCTCATAACTAAAACTCTCCAGCCCAGGCAACATCCTGGTAAATCTCTGCACTCTCTCGAGTGCAATCACATCCTTCTCATTATACAGATTCCAGAACTGCACACAATAATCTAGCTGTGGCCTAACCAGCGTTTTATACAGTTCCAGCATAACCTCTCTGCTCTTATATTCTATGCCTCGGCTAATAAAGGCAAGTATCTCATATGCCTTCTTAACCACCTTATCTACCTGTCCTGCTACCTTAAGGGACTGGTGGATATACACACCAAGGTCCCTCTGATCCTCTGCACTTCCCAGGGTCCTATCAGTCATCGTGTATTCCCGTGCCTTGTTTGTCCTGCCCAAGTGCATCACCTCATACTTATCTGGATTAAATTCTATTTGCCACTGATCAGCCCATTTGACCAGCCCGCCTATATCCTCCTGTAATCTAAGGCTATCCTCCTCACTATTTACCACCCAGCCAATTTTTGTGTCATCCGCGAACTTAATGATCAACCGTCCTACATTCAAGTCTAAATCATTTATATATACCACAAACAGCAAGGGACCCAACACCGATCCCTGTGGAACCCCACTGGACACAGGCATCCAGTCACAAAAACACCCCTCGACCATCACCCTCTGCTTCCTGCCGCTCAGCCAGTTCTGGATCCAATTTGCCAAATTGCCTTGGATCCCATGGGCTCTTACCTTCGTTATCAGTCTCCCATGCAGGACCTTATCAAAAGCCTTGCTGAGGTCCAAGTAGACTATGTCAAATGCATTGCCCTCATCTACACACCTGGTCACCTCTTTGAAAAATTCAATCAAATTGGTCAGACATGACCTCCCCTTAACAAAACCATGCTGGCTGACCTTGATTAATCCCTGCCTCTCCAAGTGTAGATTAATTCTGTCCCTCGGAATTGCTTCCAATAGTTTCCCCACCACTGAGGTTAGACTGACAGGCCTCTAAGTCCCTGGGTTATCCCTTCCTCCCTTCTTGAATAACGGTACCACATTGGTTGTCCTCCAGTCCTCTGGCATCTCTCCTGTGGCCAGAGACGTATTGAAAATTATTGCCTGGGCCCCTGCTATCTCCTCCCTTGCCTCACTTAACAGTCTGGGATACGTTTCATCTGGGCCTGGAGATTTATCTACTTTAAAGCTTGCCAGACCACTTAGAACCTCCTCCCTTTCTATGCTAATTTCTTCAATTATATCACAGTCCTTCTGCCTGATTTCCATACCAACATCATCCCTCTCACTTGTGAACACCAAAACAAAGTATTCATTTAGAACCCTACCCACGTCTTCCGGCTCCACACATAAATTACCACTATGGCCCTTAATGGGTCCTACTCTTTCCCAAGTTATCCTCTTACTCTTAATGTACTTGTAAAATAATTTTGCATTTTCCTTTATTTTACCTGTCAATGTTTTTTCATGTCCCCTTTTTGCTCTCCTAATTTCCTTTTTAAGTTCCCCCCTACACATTCTATACTCCTCCAGGGCTTCTGTTGTTTTGAGCCCTTGGTATCTGTCATAAGCCTCCCTTTTTCTCTTTATCCAATCTTGTATATCCCTCGACATCCAGGGTTCCCTGGATTTGTTGGTCCCACCTTTTATCTTTACTGGAATACATTGGCCCTGTACTCTCCCTATTTCCTTCTTGAATGAGTCCCACTGTTCTGACGCAGATTTACCTAAAAGTAGCTGCACCCAGTCCACTCTGACCAATTCATATCTGATCTTATTAAAATCAACCTTCCCCCAATTTAGAACTCTGATTTTGGCCCATCCTTGTCCTTTTCCATAACAACCTTGAATCTAACAGAGTTATGATCACTATATGCAAAATGTTCCCCACTGATACCTCTACTACTTACCCGACTTCATTCCCTAAAGTTAAGTCCAGGACCGCCCCCTCTCTTATGGGGCCTTCTACGTACTGGCTTAAAAAGCTCTCCTGGATGCATTTTAAGAATTCTGCTCCCTCTAAACCTATCACAATATGACTAAACCAGTTAATGTTGGGGAAGTTGAAATCCCCCACTATTACTACGCTATTATTTTTACACTTCTCTGAAATTTGCCTATATATCTGCTCTTCTATTTCTCTCTGACTATTTAGGGGCCTATAATACACTCCCAGAATGTGATTTGTCCTTTTTTGTTTTTAAGTTCTGCCCTAATGGCTTCATTTGAGGAGCCTTCTGAGATGTCATCCCTCCTTACTGCTGTAATTGATTCCTTGATCAATATTGCGATACCCCCTCCTCCTTTACCTCCTTCCCTGTCTCGCCTGAAGATACCCTATATCCTGGAGTATTGAGCTGTCAATCCTGCCCCTCTCTCAACCATGTCTCTGTGACAGCAATAACATCATACTTCCGTATGTTAATTTGTGCCCTCAACTCATCTGCCTTATTCATCAGACTACTTGCACTTAAATAACTACCATCCAACCTTGCCAAACTCCCTTGTGCCTTAACTGGCCTATAATTTCTATGCCTTCCAGACTCACTTGCTCTCTCTTCTAATTTTGGCTGTGCATCTCCCCTGCTGAATCTCCTCTCAGGATCCCACCCCCCTGCCAAGTTAGTTTAAACCCTCCCCAAAAGCAGTAGCAAACCTCCCCGAAAGGATGTTGGTCCCATTCCAGTTCAGGTGCAACCCATCCTCCTTGTACAGGTCCCACCATCTCCAGAAAAGGTCCCAATGTCCCAGAAACATAAAGCTCTCCCTCCTTCACCATCTCTCCAGCCACACATTCATCTGGACTAACCTCCTATGTCTATACTCACAAGCGGGTGGCACCGGAAGTAATCCAGAGATTACTACCTTGAGGTCTTGTTTTTAAATCTGCTTCCTAGCTCCCTAAATTCTGCTTGCAGGACCTCATCCCTCTTCCTACCTATGTCGTTGGTACCAATATGTACCACGATCTCTAACTGTTTGCCCTCCCCCTTTAGAATGCCCTGCAGCCGTTTAGTGACATCCTTGACCCTGGCACCAGGGAGGCAACATTCCATCCTGGAGTCACATCTATTGTCGCAGAAACGCCTGCTTATTCCCCTTACTATCGAGTCTCCTACCACTATTTCTCTTCACCTCTTTTTCCTCCCCCCCTGTGCAGCTGAGCCACTTACAGTGCCAAGAGTGAGGCTGCACTCCCCAGAGGAACCATCACTATCACCGTTTTCCAACATAGAAAAACGGTTCTCAAGCAAGATGCACCCTGGGGATTTCCTGACTACCTGCCTGACACCTTTCTTCTGACTGATGGTCACCCATTCCCTCTCTGTCTGCGCTTCTGTAAGCTGTGGGGTGACCACATCTAAAAACATGCTGTCCACGAAACTCTCAGCCTCGTAGGTACACCTCAGTGCCTCCAGCTGCTGCTCAAGCTCCGAAACTCAGAACTCAGGTAGCTGCAGCTGGTGGCACTTCCTGCACACGTGGTCGGTCAGAGTGCAAGAAGCGTCTAAGACTTCCCACATGTTGCAGGTGGTACGTAACACGGGACTAAGCTGCCCTGCCATGCCTCTAGTTGAAAAAAAACCCTTACTTTAAGTTAAATACTGTAAAAAAAAGTTAAATTATTTATGTACTTTAAATAAAAACTGGAACTCCTCCCTTTCCTCAGCTCAATCTATTTTAAACTGGAGAAAAACACTTACCCACTACTCACCAATCAGCTCTCACCTTTGTGCTGATGTCACTTCTTGAAGCTTACCCGCACGTACGCTGGTTCGGATCTCTCCAACGTTCCCTCGTGCTGTCTTGAAATATCACTCTTGTTATTTTCAACAAGAACTGACTGAGGACACTCTTCTCAGGCTGTTTCATCGCGATGCTGACTGCAGGACACTCATCCCAGACTGCTTCACCGTGCTGCTGACTGCAGGACGCTCTTCCCAGACTGCTTCACCGCGATGCTGACTGCAGGACGCTCTTCCCAGACTGCTTCACCGCGATGCTGACTGCAGGACGCTCTTCCCAGACTGCTTCACCGCGCTGCTAACTGCAGGACGCTCTTCCCAGACTGCTTCAGCGCGATGCTGACTGCAGGACACTCTTCCCAGACTGCTTCAGCGCAATGCTGACTGCAGGACGCTCATTCCAGACTGCTTCACCGTGCTGCTGACTGCAGGACGCTCTTCCCAGATTGCTTCACCACGTTGCTAACTGCAGGACACTCTTTCCAGGCTGCTTCAGCACAATGCTGACTGCAGGATGCGCTTCCAAGACTGCATCACCGCGCTGCTGACTGAAGGACACTCTTCCCAGGCTGCTTTACTGCGATGCTGACTGCAGTACACTCTTCCCAGGCTGCTTCACAGCAATGCTGACTGCAGGATGCTCTTCCCAAGCTGCTTCACCGCGCTGCTGACTGCAGGACGCTCTTCCCAAGCTGCTTCACCCCGCTGCTGACTGCAGGACGCTCTTCCCAAGCTGCTTCACCGCAATGCTGACTGCAGGACGCTCTTCCCAAGCTGCTTCACTGCACTGCTGACTGCAGGACACTCTTCCCAGACTGCTTCACCGTGATGCTGACTGCAGGACGCTCTTCCCAGACTGCTTCACCGTGATGCTGACTGCAGGACACTCTTCCCAGGCTGCTTCACCGCAATGCTGACTGCAGGACGCTCTTCCCAAGCTGCTTCACTGCACTGCTGACTGCAGGACGCTCTTCCCAGACTGCTTCACCGTGATGCTGACTGCAGGACGCTCTTCCCAGACTGCTTCACCGTGATGCTGACTGCAGGACGCTCTTCCCAGACTGCTTCACCGTGATGCTGACTGCAGGACGCTCTTCCCAGACTGCTTCACCGTGATGCTGACTGCAGGACGCTCTTCCCAGGCTGCTTCACAGCAATGCTGACTGCAGGACACTCTTTCCAGACTGCTTCACCGCGATGCTGACTGCAGGATGCTCTTCCCAAGCTGCTTCACCGCGCTGCTGACTGCAGGACGCTCTTCCCAAGCTGCTTCATCGTGCTGCTGACTGCAGGATGCTCTTCCCAGGCTGCTTCACAGCGATGCTGACTGCAGGACACTCTTCCCAGGCTGCTTCACCGCAATGCTGACTGCAGGACGCTCTTCCCAAGCTGCTTCACTGCGCTGCTGACTGCAGGACGCTCTTCCCAGACTGCTTCACCGTGATGCTGACTGCAGGACGCTCTTCCCAGGCTGCTTCACCGCGATGCTGACTGCAGGACACTCTTCCCAGGCTGCTTCACTGCGCTGCTGACTGCAGGACACTCTTCCCAGGCTGCTTCACCACGCTGCTGACTGCAGAACGCTCTTCCCAGACTGCTTCACCACGATGCTGACTGCAGGACGTGCTTCCCGGACTGCTTCACCACGCTGCTGACTGCAGGACACTCTTCCCAGACTGCTTCAGCGTGATGTTGACTGCAGGACGCTCTTCCCAGGCTGCTTCACCGCGATGCTGACTGCAGGACGCGCTTCCCAGACTGATTCACCGCGCTGCTGACTGCAGGACACTCTTCCCAGACTGCTTCAGCGTGATGTTGACTGCAGGATGCTCTTCCCAGGCTGCTTCATCGCGATGCTGACTGCAGGACACTCTTCCCAGACTGCTTCACTGTGCTGCTGACTGCAGGATGCTCTTCCCACACTGCTTCATCGCGATGCTGACTGCAAGACACTCTTCCCAGGGTCTCTTACAATCTGGCCCATTTTAAGTCCAGTCAGAAAGCAATTCCCCTCATCACCAGACAAAACAGAAATCTAGTAGTAAAGGAATGGCAAGCAGACAGCTTCAAGAGGGAGAGAAATGATTTGAGGACCGGGCTATGGAACGGAGCACCTTAGATCTACAATCTTAACTGGGGCAGGGGCTAAATGGAGGACAGGCCCTTCAGCACCAGTAAGGGAGATGGAGTCAAAATTGGGAGAGTCAAACTTTTATACTTTTACTCCACAGTCTGGAGAAAACAGTTTCTCACCAGTCACAGATTCGAACTCCCGAACGCTGGTCGCCAACCGCC
Organism: Cetorhinus maximus; assembly: GCF_964194155.1. NCBI lineage: Eukaryota > Metazoa > Chordata > Chondrichthyes > Lamniformes > Cetorhinidae > Cetorhinus > Cetorhinus maximus. The sequence continues at coordinate 38,279,622 of NC_135899.1, forward strand.
GCTGCGCGCGTCAGAACTTCAACTCCCATCAGGCGCTGCGAGCTGGGCCTGCAGGCTGATTATTTCCTGTCGTTCCTCCTGCGCTCTGGCCCCATGCACTGTGGGTAATGTAGTTCCGAGTGGGTGAGTGCGTCTACAAAGCGCCTGCGCAGAACCGGAAGGCGCAGAGTCTGGGACAATTCCCGCCTCTCCTCTGTGACTGGCTGTTCTTTGTGATTGACATGTACATTATGGGAGGGATATTAGCAAACAAACTGCGGATGCTGGAAATCCAAAACAAAAATAAAAATACCTGGAAAACTCAACAGGTCTGGCAGCATCTGCGGAGAGGAGCACAGTTAACGTTTCGAGTCCGTAAGACTCATCCCCTTAAACCAGCTTATATTTCACCTCTCTTCTATTTTTACTTATTTCTGATGAAGAGTCATACGGACTCGAAACGTTAACTGTGTTCCTCTCCGCAGATGCTGCCAGACCTGCTGAGTTTTTCCAAGTATTTTTATTTTTGTATGGGAGGGATATTAATGTTTCTGTCTCCGATTGGCTGCCAGAGACGTCAATCAGAGAGCCCACCCACTCTCTGCCGACTCGCCTCTTTCCCTCTTCCACAGCTGGTTCACTTCCTGTAGGGACTGAAAACCAAGTGAGGAGATGGTGAGTGAAGGAGCAGAATTTATAATAATTACATCCCATAATATCCACACTAATGTTCAGGACTGAATATCCACTGAGTGAAGGAGCAGAGTTTATAAAGATTGTATCCAATAATATCCACACTAATGTTCAGGACTGAATATCCACTGAGTGAAGGAGCAGAGTTTATACAGATTGTATCCCATAATATCCACACTAATGTTCAGGGTTGAATATCCAGGGTGAAGGAAGATTCTTGTGATGTATGGTCTCTGGATAGTGTCCTGGTGGTGGAGCGAGTGGGTATTGAGTCTATAGTAGTGGCTCTGATTAGGGGACCGGCTGTGTTCCTGATCCTGTCCGGATTCTTCAGTGTTGTAGATGTTCCCATCTATGTGAGTGGTGAATATTCCATCACACTCCTGACTTGAGCCTTCTCGACAGTGGGGAGGATTTGAGTGGTCTGGAGGAGAGTTCTCTCACCACCTCAGGAGGAGGCTGGCTTTGATTATCCACTCACTATTTTTAGCTGAAGACACTTTAACATTGGGTCTTGCACTCAAGAGCTGGACTCCAACATGGTTGAGAATGGAGCCACCTTGCCCTGTTAATTGACTGGTTGTTCACAATTCTTGACAAGATGTGATAGGACGACAGAGCTTTGCTCTGACCTGTAGTTGGGGGCTGTTTAGCTCTGTTTATTACCTGCTACTCTTCATGTTTAGCCTGGACTCTAAACTATACCCAATGCTGCTCCTGACATGTCTATCCGGTGTTTTGATGATAATCATGGAATGAGGGCTGTGCCAGGCTGTGAGATTGTGATGGAATGCAATCCTGCTGCTGCTGATGGCTCACTGCACCTCTTGGATACCCAGTTCTGGGATCTGTTCTTCATCTACTTCCCTAGTGATGATTTACATGGTAAAGTACTCATTCATCAGTTGGGAGGGAAGTGGTAGTTTTCCTTGAACTTGCTTTACCTGAAGCCATGAGACTCCATGGAGTCAATATTGAGGACTTCCCCACCTGCCAGTGGGATGGGACATACCCAAAGATATTGACGGAGGAGTCTGGGAAATGATTCAGTGAGTATCACTGCTTCTGGTCCAGTCTGTGGGGCAGCTCTCCTCACTTGGGACTTGTCCTGGGACCTTGGTAAGAAAGACTTTACAGTGTTCACTGGGCTAAGATCATCTAATCTTTTTCTGACACAATGCCAGGATTATCCAGATCTATCTGACTTTCCTCTTATTATTGGGCTTAGTAGTATTTGTTTATCATTGTTTGCGAGGCCAACTCAGAGAGCAATCAGCCAACAACGTTGTGTGGGACTGGAGTCACATGTAGACAAGACCAGGCAGTTGTAGCCGGTTCCCTCCCTGAAGGACAATATTTGGGTTTTTGGAACAACCTGAAAGTTTTCATCTTTTTATTTTCATTTTATACCACAAATTCTAAAATTTAGTTTCACAACATGGAGAGGTTGAGGTGAATAGCACAGATGCCTTTCAGGGAAACTAGATAAGCACATGATGGAGAAAGTAACAGAAGAATATGCTGATAGGGTGAGATGAAGAGGGGTGAGAGGAGCTTCCTGTGAAGCACAAACACCAGCATGGACCAATTGGGCCGAATGGCCTGTTTCTGTACTGTAATTCTATGTATGTAACTTTCCGTGGTTGGATTCAAACTCTCAATCTCTGGATTGTTAATCCAGCACCATAGCAATTCGGCTGTCATACCTGGAGACACATTTGTTAAATGTTTTTTTAATGCCTTCTTTAAAGATTTTATCTGAAGGCCACACCCTTTCCCAAAAGCCTGGGCTTGGATTTGATAGTTTTGCCCAGTGCTGTGGCTAATAGCTGAATTTGGGATGTGCAGTCTGAGTGAGTGCAGTGTATCTAATTTCCCAGGATAAACCAGAACCCTTCAATCAGCCACACTGAAGCAATATTTTCCTTAGTTTCTAGCACTTCCTGCACAGTGTGTTTTCTTCAAATAATGATGGAAACAAGGGGAGAAATTTCAAAACCTCAATTGAATTAACATTTATCCTGAGTGTTTTTTATATTAAACACATACTGTCAGGGTAAAACTGGTCTTCACCAGCATGACTCGAGCTCATTGTGAATTGAGAGCCCGTTTTACACTCCGCCCGACTGTCTTTTCCATTGTCCTCATGGTGCCTGGGAAGATGGCGGTCTGGGCGGAGGAAAGAAAGTAGCCGCATTGTCTGCTCCTGGTTACTATCCAGTGTCCCTGCTGGAAACAGAGGGTGTATGACAGTCAAGTGAGGAAAAAGGACTTGTATCTGATCCCCACACAGAAATAACAGACAGGCACTCACTGTGGAACAGTCTCTAACTGAGGGGTCGGGTCCTTCAGCAAAGGAGGCGAGGGAGTTGGAGGAAATCATGTTTCCTTTTCCTGTTTTACAGAAGGATTGCGCTGTACAATACCAGAGAATACAGAGAGGATAGACACCACATCCTGACCATCAACCAAAGAACAACTGCACAACTGTGGGAAGATATCCAGTCCCTTCACAGCATTGGTCAACATCATCTGGAAATCAGTCAGGTCAGGGGAGCTTTGACATATCATCAGATCTGAATCTGGTCAGTGGTGTGGAACCTTCCATCAGAACCAACCTTTCCGAAGGTTCGGCTGTGGGTGATCGGTCAGGGTGAGGCTGGGCAGAAATGTGAGTGGCTCCAAGTGTGGTGAGAGCTTCAATCATTCATCGAGCCTCATGAACTACTGACTCATTCCTACAGGTGAGAGGCTGTTCAAGTGTCAGGTGTGTGAGGAGGACTCCACACACTCACAAGACCTCCTAACACACAAGGTGTGTCCGTTGTTCCACTTGTAACACAAGGACATCCACATGGCTGAAAAACCATTCAAATGTGAGGTCTGTGACAAAGCCTTCACAAATTCAACATCCTTCCTGATACACCAGAGGATTCACACAGGAGAGAAACCCTTCAGGTGTGATTTGTGTGACCAAGTTTTTGCACAATCATCAACGCTCGTGAATCACCGACGCATTCACACTGGGGAGAAGCCATTTAAGTGTGAAGTGTGTAACAAAAGCTTTACACAGTCATCAGGCCTGGTGAATCACCGGCGCATTCACACAGGGGAGAAACCATTCAAGTGCGAGGTCTGTGACAAATCATTCTTGCATTCATCTCCCTTCCGAAGGCATCAACGCATCCACACTGGGGAGAAACCATTCAAGTGCGAGGTGTGTGACAAGTCATTCTCGCAGTCAGGGAACCTCCGCACACACCACCGCACCCACACAGGGGAGAAACTGTTCAAGTGTAAGGTGTGTGAAAAATCATTCTCTGACTCATCAAGCCTTCTGCTCCATCAGAGGATTCACACAGGGGAGAAGCCATTCATGTGCAAGGTGTGTGACAAATCATTCTCAGTGTCATCGAGCCTCCGTGTACATCAACGCACTCACACCGGGGAGAAACCATTCATGTGCAATGTGTGCAGCAAATCATTCTCGAGGTCATGCAACCTCCGTGTCCATCAAAGGATCCATACAAGGGGGAGTAACCCTTGATGTGTAAGGTTTGTGATGAAGCTTTCATGCCGTATTTGACCATCCAGGAGACCAGAGAATTCACACACGGGAGAAACTCTTCAGGTGCAATGTTTGTGACAAGGCTTTCACCCACTCGTCCAATCTTCTGAAGCACAAGTGGATCCATACTGGTAAGAAACTATTCAGGTTTGCGGTGTGTGACAAGACTTTCACACAGCATATGTCCTGGTCCATCAACGCACTCACATAGGGAGACCCCTTGTCGGTGTGAGTTCTGTAATAGAGCCTTCACACAATTGTTGGACCTCCTGGAACATCAGTAAACTCAAGGCGAACTACCTAGCCAAGTTTTAGCCAATTTGTTGTCAGTGTGAGACTCTATGCAAGCGCTCACTGGAAAGGATGTTCACTGGTATTGGGGCACAGAACAAGAAGCAGCTTTCACTCACATCAAACAACTAGTGACGACAACACCAGTGCTGTGGTACGATGATGTCAATGATGAAGTCACCCTGCAGTGAGATGCCAGTGAAACAGGTCTTGGAGCAACCCTCATGCAGCAAGGACAATTAGTTGTGTTTGTATCCAGAACGTTAACACAAACTAAAGGACACAGACTGAGAAAGAGAGCCTGGCTGTTGTCTTTGCTTGTGAACATTTTAATCAGTACCTGTTTCGGAGAGAGAAAGTGATGGCGCAGTCTGATCACAAGACATTTCAAAGCATCTTCTCAAACTGCTTCTATCTGTTCCAAAGATTTGCAAAGTTTATTACTTCACTTGCAGAGATATCATTTGGAAGTGAAGGACAAGCAAGGCAAGTAGATGTACATCACTGACATGCTGTCGAGAGCTGCAGTCTCTTTGAAGGAATTTGATGGTGCTGCTACAGAGTGTGAAATGTTCCAGATTCAACAAGAAGCAACAGCATGACATGCTCTGGAAGTCATCAATCCAGCAGAGACACTGAATCTGACAGACAAGTGTCTTGCTCAGATCAAGCAAACTACACAATGAGAAACAACTCTTCAAATGTTACAGGAAGTTGTGACGAAAGGATGGCCTGAAACCATCAAGGACACACCTGTTGCTGTGAGAGAGTATTGGGCAGACAGAGATGAAGTGATCACCCAAGATGGCATCTTGTACAAAATGACTACGGTCATTATACCTAAAGAGATGAGAAAAGTCTGAGGGAGGGAAGAGAAGTGCTCTACTGGCCAAACATGAGCAATGAGATTAAGGACCACATCAGCCAGTGCAGTGTTTGTAATGAACATCAAGCTAAACAAGGTAAAGAGCTGCTCATGATTCATGACATCCCAGACAGACCATGGATAGTTTGGAGTAGACCTCTTCACTCTCACTGGAACTGATTATCTCGTCACAGTCGACTACTATTCAGACTACTGGGAGTTAGACCAGCTGACGTCAACAACTACCAGTGAGATTGTAGACGCCTGAAAGCACATGTCAGTCATCATGATATTCCTGACATTGTGATGAGTGACAATGGCCCTCAATTCACGAGTGAAGAATTCAGGCACTTGATGAATGATTGGGAAATTCAGCACTACACATCATCTCCACACTATCCCCAGTCAGATGGAAAGGCTGAGGCAGCGGTGAAAATTGCCAAAGGGATCATCAAAAAATCAACTAGATCCAGCACAGATGTGTTCAAGGCAATCTTAGAGTGGAGAAACACACCTACTGAAAACATGGAAAGTTGTCCAGTCCAGTGACTAATGTCACGCTGCACCCAGACTACTCTTCCAACAGCTAAAAAACTACTGAGGCCAGAAGCAGTAACAGGGAGTGAGTGACAAGATCAAAGTGAAACGACAGAAAGACAAATTTCACTTTGATGAAGGTGCCAAATCGTTGCCAGAGCTGAGAGTTGGAGAGCCGGTCAGAGTGAAAACATTCAACGCACTCAACAGAAGTCAGCTCATTTGGCAACTTGGGACCTGTGTAGAGAAGTTGTCACCTCGATCGTACATGGTGAAAGTGAACAACCAGATCTATCGTCACAACCGCAGACATCTACGTGCAACCGGAGAAGCTGCTCCTTCACAGCAGACAGCTGATGAGGCAGATCTGATTTCACCAACTGAGCAAGGAACTGAATGACCATCAGTCCCAGAGGTCAACCATTCCCCAACAAATGCAGCGGATCAGCAGCAACAATTACCACAGCAACAACACTCGCCACGGCAACAACATCCCCCAGAGAGACAACGTCACTTCAGGAACCAGCAGACACCAGATAAACAGTCAACAACTCACACACGTACCATAAGAAGACCTGAACACTTTAAAGATTGTGTGTGTGTGTGTGTGTGTGTGTGTGTGTAGGGACAGACGAAATTAGAACTAACTAGAAAGAATAAACAGTTTTTTGTTCATTTCTGATCATTTTCTTCCTGGGCTACGTATGTGGAGTAAGTTGTAAACAATAGTGCATGCAATGTTTCTTTTTACATACAGGGGGATGTTTGGATAAATCCCTTTTTACACTGTGGCTTCTCATATTGTGACCTCTGATGTCATCATATGTAATAGAGGTTTGAGGGCAGTAACTATTTTACACACCACATGGAACATTGTCTAAAATTCAAATTGCTCCAAATATTTCTGGAGTAACATCAGTTTCCTGAAGTCTGGGAAACTGACCGATGAAATGGAGGCGACTTTGAGCAGCAGATCAGGTGGGGATTTAAACTTGCCATTGTCCCATCTGAATAAAACCTCACTTATTGCAGCTTCTATCTCAGTTCCCCCGGCAATCGTTTGACAGAGATTTCTAGTGTGGGAATAGCATTCTTCATCCTCGGAGACTTTCAAACTGACAACACCAGTGTGGGATGTGTAACCTCAGATGCGTTTGACAGTAGATCAGCAGAGGAAGACCCACAGCATCCAAGACAACGATGATGTGCAGTGGTGGGATCAGCACTTGCACAGGAGAGAGGGGCACAAGAGAGGAGTAATTTACTCTTCTCCATTTTTCCACCTCCCATCTCTCCTTCCTGTCCTACCCACCTTCCCTCTCTCCTCTTTCATCTTCATCCTCTTTCCTACCACTCCTTCCTCCTCAATCCCCTCTCTCTCCCCTAGCTCTCTCTCCTCCAGCAATCAGCAGAAACTCGCCACTCATTATTCCCATCTGGGGCCATGGTCATTCCTGTGGTTAGTACCAGCTTCCTGGGTGATGTTTAATAAACCAGTGTTAAAGATCACAAAATCTCTATTGACGCTTGACGTAACTTACATTTAAAATTCCTGATTCAGTCAATTTCAGCTGGATTGCACTGATAAAATCGACACAAAGCAGCATATACTCCTCAGCCACAATCTGTGCACTTGTGATAGTTGCACATTTGCCAAGGAGTTTTACTAAAACAAACATTTAAAAAGTTGTGTGTGATCAGTTGAAGCAGTTTTATTTACGGGTGGTACATTGTGATCTGATTGGCTTCATGATCAATGCAGTGTGTAAACATCTGCGGGATAATTTCTTCACTCATTTGACAACATTTGTCTTTCAATAAATGGTGGGTGGGGTTTGTACAGGGAGCCCAGAGCCTCAGGAATTATTCATAAGGCCCCGAGACCACCTTTAATCTATGTTCGTGGAATAATCTATCCAGAATTGGACTTGTACCCACAACCTTGTTCTCTGAGTCAGAGGTTTGTGGATTTAAGTCCCACTCCAGGACCGATTGTGGCTGACACTCCAGTGCAGGACTGAGAGGTTGGAAGAGATTACGGAGAAAGGGAGAGGAGAGTCCGTGGAGGGATTTGAAAACAAGCTCAAAAACCTCACTAAAACTAACACTGAGCTTTCCTGGGAAGAGTGGGTTATTCCTGGAGTTTTATTCCTGACAGACTGTTAGAACTGTGCCTAAACAATAGAACTTTCACGAGTGAATGAAAGCAGAATGGTTAATCAGCAGTACTGATTGAAGACAATCCCTTAAGATGATCATTCCAGCTGACACCAGGTACTTTACCACCTTTCACAGCTTCAGGAACCCAGACACAAAGACAACATTGACACCTACAGCTCTAACTAGTTACCACTTTAAATCAAATCAAACTTTCAGGCTGCCAGTTTACACGGGGAAAAGCATCCTGTGCACAGCCTTGGGACTTAACCCCTTAGAAACTGAATCCAATACAACAGAAATATTGTAAGTTATTGTCAGCCGTGGCTTAGTTAGCACTCTCTTCTGAGTCAGAAGGTTGTGGGTTCAAGTCTCACTGCAGAGACTAGAGCACTGAGGCTGACACTCCGGTGCAGTACTGAGGGAGTGCTGCACTGTCAGAGGTACCACCTTTCAGATGAGTTAAACCATCTGCCCTCTCAGGTGAATGGAAAAGATCCCTTAACACTACATTGTAGAAGAGCAGGGGAGTTATCCTGATATCCTGGCCAATAATAATCCCACAACGAATATCGCATAAAGAAATTAACTGATCATTATTGCATTGCTGTTTGTGGGAGCTTGCTGTGCACAAATTGGCTGCAATTTTTGCGACATTATAACAGTGACTACACTTCAAAAAGCACTTAATTGGCTGTAAAGTGCTTCTCAATGTCTTGAGTTTGTGAAAGTTGATATAAAACTGATTTTTTTTTCTTTCTTCAGGAAATATTACACTTCCTGTGAACTGGAAATTAAAAACCCACAGTGACATTGACTGTGTGCAGGGCTCTTACTGTGGGCTCCTGAGTGATTCAGAGAATAGGAACACACTGTGCTGACAAATCAATGGTTTGACTTAAGCTAAAAAATGAATTTATTGTGAGTTATAAATCTATACAGAAGATTGATAAAACAGCAGACAAACAACACAATATTCAGCTCACAATAAACTTTGAATCAACCAAAATAACAAAACATTTGAAAATGACTCAAGATCTTTCCCAGAACATGAAATGAATCTTGGAAGAGTGTAAGGTGAACATATCACACCATTATTTCATCAAGGTATGATGGGCTGAGGGAACCAAAAGAACAGTGGGGTGGTTACTACCAATATTGACATGGACAATGCATTTGCAACAGATAGATTGGTGAGGACGAGGTCATGTAGGCTTCTCCCTCATGTTGGTTCCCTCACTACCTCCCCTGGACCCAGTCTAGCAGCTATGTCCTTCAGGACTCAGCCAGCAGTCTCTACTGGTGCTACCAAGCCCCCTATTGGTGATGGGCATTGAAGTCCCCCATCCAGAGTACATTCTATGCCCTTGCCATCATCCCTGCTTCTTCCAATTGGTCAGTTGGTATTCAACATAGAGGAAGCACTGATTCATCAGCTGAGGGAATGTGGAGGTTGGGATGGCTGTGGTAGGTTACAACCAGCAGGAGGTTTCCTTGCTCATATTTGATTTGATGTTATGAAACTTCAGAGATTCGGAGTCAATGTTGAGGACTCCCAGGGTGACTACCTTCCGACTGTATACCACTGTGCCCATGACCTCTGGTGGATCTGTCCTGTTGGTGGGACAGGACATACCCGGGAGGGTGCTGGTGGTGTGTGGGACATTGTCTGCTGGGTATGATTCAGTAATTATGACTTTGACTATGAACATGGAGATAAACAGGTAATACGTCCATTTGAAGAAACAAGCTTGACTCGTCAGTGAGACAGCTCTCCCAATTTTAGCACAGCCCCCAGATGTTAGTAAGGAGGACTTTGCAGGGTCAACATGGCTGGATGAGCCATTATCATTTCCAGTACCTAGGCTGATGCTAAGTGAACCATCCGGCTTCATTGCTTTGTGACTCACAAGTGGTTTGATAAAACTAAGTGGCTTCCTCAGCCATTTCAAAAGGTAATTACGAGTCAAATAGTGAGAAGGACGTAAAAGAATAAGTATGGAGGGAATTTATAGAGAGATGCAAGCATTATAGAGTAGTTATAATGGGGGACTTTAATTACCCGAATGTAGGCTGGGACAGTGGTAATGTAAAGGGCAGAGAGGGGAAAAAGTTCCTAGATTGTGTTCTCAGTTTTTCTACAGTAGTATGCATCCAATCCAACAAGAAAAGATGCGCTGTTGGACCTGGTTCTTGGAAATGAGATGGGCCAAATAGATCAAGTGTCAGTTGGGGAACATTTAGGACAGTGATCATTGTACTGTACATTTCGGATGACGACAGAAAAGGACGTTAGGCAATCCAGAGTAAAAATAATAAACTGGACAAGAGCCGAATTCGATGGGGCAAGAACGGAGCTGGGCCAGATAGACTGGAACGAAAGATTGGCAGGAAAAAATGTAGCTGAACAATGGGCTACCTTCAAAACAGAATTGGTTCAGACACAGTCAAAGTATGTCCCATGGATAGGGAAAGGTAGGGCTAACAAATCCAGAGTTCCCTGGATGAAAAAGGAGATAGAAATTAAGATAAAGAAGAAAAAGCGTGCTTAAGACAGGTGTCAGGTAGAAAATACAATTGAGAACCTAGAGGAATACAGAAGGTTCCGAGGGAAGGTGAAAAAGCATATTAGAGAAGTGAAGAGGGATTATGAGAAAAGACTGGCAGCCAACATAAAGCCAACAAAAGACACAAAGTCTTCTATAGACATATAAATAGTAAAAGGGTGGTAAAATGAGGAATAGGGCCGATTATGGACCTAAAAGGGAATTAACACATGGACAAAAGGGTCATGATTGAGGTATTAGATGAATACTTTGCATCTGTCTTTACCAAGGAGGTAGATGCTACCCAGGCCATGGTGACAGATGAGGAAGCTCTGTCACTCGAAGGGTTCAAAATTGATAAGGAGGAAGTGTTGAATAGACCGTCGGTGCTTAAAGTTGACAAGGCACCAGGACTGTATGAGATGCATCCAAGGATATTGAAGGACGTGACAGTAGAAATTGCAGGGGCACTGGTCATAATCCTCCAGTCTTCCCTAGACTCAGGGGTGGTGCCAGAGGACTGGAGAATTGCAAACATTACACCTTTGTTCAAAAAGGGTTGTAAGGATAAGCCCAGTAATTATAGGCCAGTCAGTTTAACTTCAGTGGTGGGCAAGATTCTAGAAACAATTATTTGGAATAAAATTAGTAGTCACATGGAAAAATATGGGTTGATAAGGAACAGCCAGCATGGATTTCTAAAAGGGAAATCGTGTTTAACTAACTTGTTGGAGTTTCTTGAAGAGGTCGATGAGGGTAATGCTGTTGATGTGGTGCAAGTGGACTTTTAAAAGGCATTTGACACAGTGCTACACAAGAGACTTGTGAGAAAAATTATTGCTCATGTAATAAAAGGGACAGTAGTAACATGGATACAAAATTGGCTAAAAAATACCAAGCAGAGAGTAATGGTCAATAGATATTTTTTGGGCTGGAGGTAGGTTTGTAGTGGAGTTCCACAGGGGTCCGTATTGGGACCCTTGCTTTTCCTGTTATATATTAATGATCTAGATCTTGGTGTGCAGGGGACAATTTCAAAGTTTGCGGATGATAGATAGCTTGGGAGTGTTGGGAACTGCGAGGAAGGTGTGGAACTTCAATAGTGCCCCCCCGTCCCTTCTCCTATGGCCGCTCGACCCCTCTCCTTCGCACCCCCCCTCCCCGCTCCATTGCTTACTCCCATCCCCTCTCCTTCACTCCCCCGTTCCCTCTCCTTCACTCCCCCGTCCCAGCTGCTTCGCCCCCCCCCGTCCCCTCTCCTTCACCCCCCTGTCCGGTCTCCTTCACCCCCTCATCCCTGCTCTTTCGCCCCCCTGTCCGGTCTCCTTCACCCCCCCGTCCCGTCTCCTTCGCCCCCCCCCACCTCATCCCTGCTCCTTCGCCCCCCTGTCCGGTCTCCTTCGCCCCCCCCTCGTCCCCTCTCCTTGGCACCCCCCTCGTTCCCTCTCCTTCGCCCCCCCTCGTCCCCTCTCCTTCACACCCCCCCATCCCCTCTCCTTCACCCCCCCGTCCCCTCTCCTTCACCCCCCCTCGTCCCCTCTCCTTCACCCCACCTCGTCCCCTCTCCTTCACACCCCCCATCCCCTCTCCTTCACTCCCCCTCGTCCCCTCTCCTTCAACCCCCCTCGTCCCCTCCCCTTCACCCCCCCTCGTTCCCTCTCCTTCGTCCCCCTGTCCGGTCTCCTTTGCCCCGTCCTCGTCCCCTCTCCTTCGCCCCCCTCGTCCCCTCTCCTTCGCCCCCACCGTCCCCACTCCTTTGCCCCCACCTCGTTCCCTCTCCTTCGTCCCCCCCTGTCCGGTCTCCTTCGCCCCCCCCACCTCGTCCCCTCTCCTTCGCCCCCCTGTCCGGTCTCCTTTGCCCCCCCCCCTCGTCCCCTCTCCTTCGCCCCCCCCCATCCCCTCTCCTTTGCCCCCTTGTCCCCGCTCCTTCGCCCCCCTCGTCCCCTCTCCTTTGCCCCCACCGTCCCCACTCCTTTGCCCCCCCCTCATTCCCTCTCCTTCGCCCCCCCCTGTCCGGTCTCCTTCACCCCCCCCCTCGTTCCCTCTTCTTCGCCCCCCCCATGGCCTCTCCTTTGCACCCCCATCCCCACTCCTTCGCCCCCCCACCCCACTCTCACCGCCCCGCCCCACTCTCATAACTCCTCCCCAGTCTGACTGCCCTGCCCCTCTCACCCCCCACCCCACTCTCACCACCCCTCCCCAGTCTGATTGCCCTGCCCCTCTAACCGACCCTCCCCACACTCACCCTCCCATCCCACACCCACCCCCCCACCTCACTCTCACCGCCCCACCCCACTTTCCCCAGCCCTCCCCAGTCTCACCGCCCTGCCCCACTCTCACCGCCTCCCCGCCCCACTCTCAACGTTCCGACCTACTTTCACCGCCCCTTCCCAGTCTGACTGCCCTGCCCCACTCTCACCACCCCTCCCCACTCTCACCGCCCCTCCCCAGTCTGACTGCCCTGTCCCACTCTCACCGCCCCTCCCCACTCTCACCGCCCCTCCCCAGTCTGACAGCCCCTCCCCACTTTCACCACCCCTCCCCAGTCTGACAGCCCGCCCCACTCTCACCGCCCCTCCCCAGTCTGACAGCCCCGCCCCACTCTCACCGCCCCTCCCCAGTCTGACAGCCCCGCCCCACTCTCACCACCCCTCCCCAGTCTGACAGCCCCGCCCCACTCTCACTGCCCCTCCTCAGTCTGACAGCCCCTCCCCACTCTCACCGCCCCTTCCCAGTCTGACAGCCCCGCCCCACTCTCACCACCCCCTCCCCAGTCTGACTGCCCTGTCCCACTCTCACCGCCCCTCCCCAGTCTGACTGCCCTGTCCCACTCTCACCACCCCTCTCCAGTCTGACTGCCCTGCCCCACTCTCACCACCCCTCCCCAGTCTGACTGCCCTGTCCCACTCTCACCGCCCCTCCCCAGTCTGACAGCCCCTCCCCACTTTCACCACCCCTCCCCAGTCTGACAGCCCGCCCCACTCTCACCGCCCCTCCCCAGTCTGACAGCCCCGCCCCACTCTCACCGCCCCTCCCCAGTCTGACAGCCCCGCCCCACTCTCACCACCCCTCCCCAGTCTGACAGCCCCACCCCACTCTCACCGCCCCCTCCCCAGTCTGACAGCTCTGCCCCACTCACTGCCCCGCCCCACCCCACTCTCACTGCCCTTTCCTGCTCTCAACAGCAGTGGACCCCCCCCAATTCTCACGACTGCCCCTGCTCAGAACAGCAGCCCCCCCCTCCCTCTCCCCCCTACCCCCTGCCCCCTCTTTCCCTCCCTCCCCCCTCCTTGAAGTAACTTGATTGAAACATATAAGATCCTGAGGGGACTTGATAGGGTGGATGTAGAGAGAATGTTTCCTCTTGTGGGAGAATCTAGAATCACTGTTTAAAAATAAGGGGTCACCCATTTAAGTCAGAGATGAGGAAAAACTTTTTCTTTGAGGGCTGTGAGACTCTTCCTCAAACGGTAGCTGAGGCAGAGTCCCTGAATATCTTTAAGGCAGAGGTAAATAGAGTCTTGATAAGCAAGGGAGTTAAAGGTTATGAGGGGTAGGCAGGAATGTGAAGCTGAGGTTAAAATCAGATCAGCCATGATCTTATTGAATGGCGGAGCAGGCTTGAGGGGCCGAGTGGCCGACTCCTGCTCCTAATTCGTCTGTTTGTATGTGTTAGTCAATCTCTAAGTCACGGTCACTCTCCAGGCACAGAGTAACTCCGTAATGCTATTCCCACACTAGAAATCTCTGTCAAACGTTTGCCAGGGGAACTGAGACAGCAGCTGCAATAAGTGAGGTTTTATTCAGATGGGACAATGACAAGTTTAAATCCCCACCTGATCTGCTGCTCAAAGTCGCCTCCGTTTCACCGGTCAGTTTCCCAAGCTTCAGGAAACTCATGTTGCTCCAGAAATATTTGGATTGGCTGTGAGAGACGTCAATCAGAGAGCCCCACCCACTCTGCCCATTCCCTCCCCTTCCTCTTCCACAGCTGCTTCACTTCCTGTAGGGACTCAAAACCAACTCAGGACATGGTGAGTGAACGAACACAATTTATAATAATTACATCACATAATATCCACACTAATCTTCAGGCAGCCTGACTATCCTGTGGGGAATCAGCTGTGGAAATGCCCCTTATGCTGTGTGAGAACATCCAGCTGAGAGAGCTGTTTACTCGGTGCTTTGTGCTGAACTGTTTGCCTGGAGCTGTGTGTTGGATATTGAGTGTGTTTATTGGAAGCATTTCCCTTCTGATTTACAGGCTGAGTTTTGTTGATGGCTCATTACTGAATATGAGAAGGTGAGGTGTAATTATCTGGGAGGTGCAGAGTGTCTGAGGATTCTTAATGATTTCCTATTGTTGAGTTCTGTGTGTGTGTGTGTGTGTGTTGGGAGCTGGATGTTTCCTGTCTTTTATCAGATCAGCCATGATCTCATTGAATGGCAGAGCTGTCTCGATGAGCCGAATGGCCTTCTTCTGCTCTTACGTCTTATGGTTTTATCAACCCCCATCATCAACATCTCTGAAGTTTGGAGAGGGTACAGAAGAGATTTACTAGAATGGTTTCAGGATGAAGGGATTGTTTCCCTTAGAGCAGAGAAGGCTAAGAGGAGATTTGTTTGAGATGTTTAAAATCATGAAGGGTTTAGACAGCGTAAATAAAGAGAACCTGTTTCCATTGGTAGAAGGGTCAGTAACTAGAGGTTACAGATAGGAGACGATTGGCAAAAGAATCAGAGGTGACTTGAGGGGAAACTTTTTTTCTACAATGTGTGGTTAGGATTTGGAATGTACTGTCTGACAGGGCGATGCCTTTCCTCTTATCATTGAACTTTGTAGTGATTGTTTATTATTGTTTGCTTGGCCACATCAGAAAACAGTTCATGTTGTGTCGGACTGGAGTCACATGTAGACCAGACCAGGCAGTTGTAGTAGGTTCCCTTCCCTGATGGACAATATTTGAGTTTTTAGGGCAATGTGAAAGTTTTCATGTTTTTATTTTGATTCTATTCCACAAATTCCAAAATTTATTAAATTCAGTTTCACAACATGGAGTGGTTGAGGTGAATAGTGTAGATGCCTTTAAGAGGAAACTAGTTAAGGACATGAGGGGGAAAGGATTTGAAGGATAAGCTGATAGGGTGAGATGAAGAGGGGTGAGAGGAGGCTCATGTGAACACCAGCATGGACCAATTGGGCCGAATAGCCTGTTTCTGCACTGTAATTCTATGTATGTAACTTTCTCTGGTTGGATTTGAACACACAATCTCTGGATTGTTCATCCAGCACCATCGCAATTCAGCTGCCATATCTGGAGACACATTTATTGAAATGTCTTTTAATGCCTTTTTTAAAGATTTTACCTGAAGGCCTCAGCCTTTCCCAAAAACCTAGGCTTGGATTTGATAGTTTTGCCCAGTGCTGTGGCTGATAGCTGAATTTGGGATGTGCAGTCTGATCGAGCGCAGTGTATCTAATTTCCTAGGATAAACCAGAACCTTTCAAACAGCTACACTGAAGCAATATTTTCCTTAGCTTCTGGCACTTCCTGCCCCGTGTGTTTTCTTCAAATAATTTTGGAAAACAAGGGGAGAAATTTCAAAACCTCCATTGAATTAACATTTCTCCTGAGTGCTTTTTATATTAAACACATACTGTAAGGGTAAAACTGGTCTTCACCAGCACGACATGAGCTCATTGTGAATTGATAGCCTGTTTTACACTCCACCCAACTGTCTTTTCCATTGTCCTCACGGTGTCTGGGAAGATGGGGGTCTGGACGGAGGAAAGAAAGTAGCCACATTGTCCGATCCTGGTCACTATCCAGTGTCCCTGCTGGAAACAGAGGGTGTGTGACAGTCAAGTGAGGAAAAAGAAAGGACTTGCATCTGATCCCCCACACAGGGGAATAGCAGATTGGCACTCACTGTGGAACAGTCTCTAACTGAGGAGTCAGCCCCTTCAGCAAAGGAGGAGAGGGAGTTGGAGGAAATCATGTTTCCTTTTCCTGTTTTACAGAAGGATTGCATCGTACTGCACCAGAGAATACAGAGAGGATAGACACAGCAGATAGATCCTGACCATCATCCAAGGAACAACTGCACAACTGTGGGAAGACATCCAGTCACTTCACAGCATTGCTCAACACAGAGAAGGTTGGGAAGTGAAACCATCATCTGGAAATCAGTCGGGTCAGGGGAGCTTTGACATGTCATCAGACCTGAAACTGGTCAGTGATGTGGAGCCTTCCATCAGAACCCACCTTTCCGAAGGTTCGGCTGTGGGCAATTGGTCAGTGTAAAGCTGGGAAGAAGCATGAGTGGGCTCCAAGTGTGGTGAGAGCTTCAATCATTCATCGAGCCTCATGAACCACTGACTCATTCCTACAGGCGAGAGGCTGTTCAAGTGTGAGGTGTGTGAGGGAGGATCCACAGGCTTGTAAGGCCTCTTAATAGTCAAGGTGTATCTGATGAACAGCTACATGGAAGAGAAACCATTTAAATGCGAGGTGTGCAAGAAATCATTCTCGCGGTCATCGACCCTCCTTGAACACCAACGCATTCACACCGGGGAGAAACCATTCAACTGTGAGGTGTGTGACCGAGTCTTTGCACAGTCATCGATCCTCATGAAACACCGACGGGTACACACTGGTGAGAAGCCTTTCAAGTGTGAGGTGTGCAACAAATCCTTCTCGCAGTCATCAAATCTCCACACACACCAACGCAGTCACACAGGGGAGAAACCATTCATGTGCGAGGTATGTGAGAAATCATTCTCTCAGTTAACGACCCTCCGGGTACACCAACGCAGTCATACAGGGGAGAAACCATTCACATGCGAGGAGTGCAAAAAATCATTCTCACGCATATCGACATTCCTTAGACACCAACGCATTCACACCGGGGAGAAACCATTCTCATGCAATGTTTGCAACATAGCATTTTTGGAGCCAAAGTCCCTCCATGTGCACCAACGCATTCACACTGGGGAGAAACCGTTCACGTGCAAGGTGTGCAATACATCATTTTCACACTCATCAACCCTGTGTGCGCACAAGCGCATTCACACTGGGGAGAAACCATTCATGTGCGAGGTGTGTGCTAAATCATTTCCGCAATTATCGTACCTCCGCGTACACCAACGTGTGCACATAGGGGAGAAACCGTTCAAATGTGAAGTATGTGACAAAGCCTTCACACGATCATCAAACCTCTTGGCCCATCAGAGGATCCACACAGGGGAGAAACCCTTCAAATGTGATGTTTGTGATAAAGCTTTTGTCAGGTCCTCGAGCCTCCTGATACATCAGAGCATTCACACAGGAGAGAAACCCTTCAGGTGTGAGGTTTGTGAAATGACTTTCACTGAATCCTCTGGTCTCCTGAGGCACCAGAGAATTCACACAGGGGAGAAGCCCTTCAAGTGTAAGGTGTGCGAACGAGCCTTCACACAGTCATCAAACCTCCGGAGACACCAACACATTCACAATGGGGAGAAGACATTGCCATGCAAGGTGGGAGACAAATTCCTCTGAAGGTCATTGGATCTCCTCCCTCAGAGGATCCACACACGAGTAACCCTTCAAGTGTGAGGTTTGTGATAAATTTTCATAACTTCTTCACCGTCCTAGGAAACCAGAGGATTCACACTAGAGAGAAGACCCTCAAGTGTGAGGTTTGTGACAAGGCTTTCACCCACTCCTCCGATCTCCAGAAACACCAGTGGATCCACACTGGTAAAAACCATTCGGGTGTGAGGTATGTGACAAAGCTTTCACAGTCAGTGTCTTTCCTCGTCCATCAATGCACTCAAACAGGGAAGAAACCCTATCAGTGTGAGTTCTGTAATAAAGCCATCACACAGTTGTCAGACCTCCTGGAATATCAGCTAAACTGCATGAGAGACAAACCCTTCCAGTGTGACGTGTGCCAGGATTTTTTCACCTACTCTTCCTCTCTCGCCATACACCGACATCGCCACACCGACTTGGAGCCAGGTCAGCTGCTTCTGTTACACTGAGAGTTGTCTGTGTTGTTTACCCTCTAGTGCTCGCAAAGGGGAGCTGTCATTCCAAATCACTGACTGTCTCAGCAGTGTCTGTCTCAAACCTCCCCCACCATTAGTCCAATCATTTCAAGAAGGCCAATTTAACCTTTGACCAGATCGCCAAACATCATCAAAAGAAGACATCAATATGTATAGAAACTCCTGTAATAAACTCAGCATCCTTTCAGTGCAACTTCAGGTACAAGTCACTCATTGACTCTCACTCTGACTAAGAAGGCAATCAGATACTCAGTGGTTAGAAAGGCTTCAGCTTCTGATATACCAGCACAAACACCTGGGGGTAGGAGCCATTCCTGGGGTAGTAATGGAAGGACTTCAATTAACCTTAGCATCTCTGGCCTATGGAGGGAGATAATCAGCCAGGAATCCCATTCCTCATCAGTGACCCCAGCTGGGAAGTCAGGGGGAGGCTAGGATGTGTCTCGGTTGACAGTCAAAAGAAGATTTGCATGTCATGATGATCAGCATAGTGTTGGATCTCTCAGGCTTTCTCTTCCCACGAGATTTGCTTTATCTATTGGATTTGTCTTTGGGCATCAGTCTTGAGCTGCTGAAATGCTGCTTTCTTGAGTTGCGAACTTGGGCTGTCCTGCCAGACAGTGAAGGCTGATCGCTTTTGTTCCAGGAGGTCACATATTTGAGCGTCACATTCGTCGAACCAGTCCTGGTGACGATGAAGCTCGAACCCAATGGTCTGTGCACAGGAGTTTAGTACAGCTACCTTCATTTTACCCCTGTGTTCGGGAATTGAGTTGGATGTCTTTCAGTGTCAACTGTTGAGTTGCTGCCTCCTCCTCCAGATTTTAAAAAAAATTCATTCGCAGGATGTGAGCTTCGCTGGCTGGGCCCACATTTATTGCCCATCCCTCATTGCCTTTGAGAAGGTGGTGGTGAGCTGCCTTCTTGAACCACTGAAGTCCTTGTGGTGTGGGTACACCCATAGTGCTGTTAGAGAGGGAGCTCCAGGATTCTGACCCAATGACGGTGAAGGAACGGCAATATATTTCCAAGTCAGGATGGTGTGTGACTGGGAGGGGAACTAGGTGGTCTTCCTGTCTATCTGCTGCCCTTGTCCTTCTAGATGGTAACGGTCATAGATTTGAAAGGTGCTGCCTAAGGAGCCTTGGTGAGTTTGTGTAGTGCATCTTGTAGATGTTACACACTGCTGCCACTGTGCTTCGGTGGTGGAGTGAATGTTTGTAGATGTGGTGCCAATCAAGTGGGCTGCTTTGCCCTAGATGGTGTCAAGCTTCTTGAGTGTCGCTGGAACTATACTCATCCAAGCTAGTGGGGAGTATTCCATCACACTCCTGACTTGTGGATGGTGGACAGGCTTTGGGGAGTCAGGAGGTGAGTTACTCACTGCAGGATTCCTAGCCTCTGACCTGCTCTTGTAGCCACAGTGTTTATATGGTTAGTCCAGTTCAGTTTCTGGTCAATGTTAACCCCCAGGATGATGATAGTGGAGGACTCAATGATGGTAATGCCATTGAACGTCAAGGAGCGATGGTTAGATTCTCTCTTGTTGGCGATGGTCATTGCCTGGCACAAGTGTGGTGTGAATGCTACTTGCCACTTGTCAGCCCCAGCTTGGTTCAGGTCTTGTTGTATTTGGACATGGGCTGCTTTAGTAGCTGAGGAGTCGCAAATGGTGCTGAACATTGTGCAATCATCAGCGAACATCCCCACTTCTGACCTTATGATGGAAGGAAGGTCATTGATGAAGTAGCTGAAGATGGTTGAGCCAAGGGCTCCTGCAGGGGTGTCCTGGAGCTGAGATGACTGACCTCCTACAACCACAACCATCTTCCTTTGTGCTAGGTATGACACAAATCAGCAGAGAGTGTTCCCCTTGACTCCAGTTTTGCTAGGGCTCCTTGATGCCACACTCAGTCAAATGCAGCTTTGATGTCAAAGGCAGTCACTCTCACCTCGGGAGTTCAGCTCTTTTGTCCATGTTTGAACCAAGGCTGTAATTAAGTCAGGAGCTGAGTAGCCCTGGTGGAACCCAAACAGGGCGTCAGTGAGCAGGTTGCTCATGAGCTCCACCTGGAATTTCTCTCTTCAGTCAGGCTGTTTTAGGGCTGAGACATTGATCTTCTTCCTCTTGGACTTTTGGACCTTGTGATGCCTTGATGCTGGGTGGATGTTCATCACCGATCGAACAAGTCAATGATCTGTCCAGTAGGCATCAGTCCCCCACATGGATCGAGTGATACAAACATAACTTAGAAGTTTGACTTGGCTTCAGAACTTCCAGAGGAACCTCCGACATAACCTTTATTACCAGGAAGAAAATTGAGAACATCACCTGGAACTCTTCATTTCATTCATCGACGTGACCAAAGCATTTGACTCAGTAAATCACGAGGCTCTGTGGATTGTGTTCCAATGATTTGGACGTCCAAGAAACTTCATCACAAATGCTTCATGATGATATGACTGCAACTGTCTCGAGTGGGAGATCTGAAACAGAAGCCTTCAAAATTCAGATTGGTCTCCAGAAAGGCTGCGTGATAGCCCCCATTCTATTTACAATCTACCTGACAGTGACTATTCATCTCATCAAAGATCAACTGCCCTCTGATGTCAGTATTAAATACTATCTAGATGGGAAACTCATTTACCTCAGTCACCTCCCTGCCTAAACTAAACTGACCACCATAGATACACATGATCTACAGTTTGCAGATGACTGCAGTGTCGTTGTCCACTCTGTAACAGATTTACAAACCACTCTTGATCTCTTCAATTCTGCATGTGTTTGTATGATGGAAATGAGTTGCAACCTGTTGCACTAAAGTTCGGTGCCATTTCTGACCATCGGAATTGGGAGCCAGATTAAAGCACAGGGATTTTAAAGAAACTTCTGTCTGTAGTATTCTGAGAGAGTTTCCCCTGATGTGAGTGTGTGTGTATTAGTAAAGTGAGCCAGCTCTCAGGAGTGGGCATGGGGTAGAATCAGACCCTGCTTTAGTTGGTGATGTGAATTATGACAGATCCTCTTCAGGTGACGGGTGTTTGACTAATACCATGGGGAATGTTTGTACTCTCCTGTCTGGGAGGTCTACTATCCTGAGTATGGTGAGGGAGTGGGTGTGGGTCTCTACAGACCTGAGTTCCCTCAGCCCATTATACCTCGATGTAATAACGGTGTGATATGTTCACTTTACACTCTTCCAAGATTCATTTCATAGCTCGTAGTTGGATCTTGGGATCGAGCTGGCCTTCCGCCGCAAGGCGAGCTACCGCCTATCCCAGCCCCTGCCTCTCGGCGCTCCCTTGATGCTCTTAGCTGAGTGTCCTGGGGGTCCGAAGCGTTTACTTTGAGAAAATTAGAGTGTTCAAAGCAGGCCGGTCGCCTGAATACTCCAGCTAGGAATAATGGAATAGGACCCCAGTTCTATTTTGTTGGTTTTCGGAACTGGGGCCATGATTAAGAGGGATGGCCGGGGGCATTCGTATTGTGCCGCTAGAGGCGAAATTCTTGGACCGGCGCAAGACGAACAAAAGCGAAAGCATTTACCAAAAATGTTTTCATTAATCAATGGGAAAGACCTTGAGTCATTTTCAAATGTTTTGTTATTTTGGTTGATTCAAAGTTTGGTGTAAGTTGAATATGATGTTGTTTGTCTGCTGTTTTATCAATATTCTGTGTAGATTATAACTCACAATAAATTCACTTTTTAGCTTAAATCAAGCTACCTGATTTGTCACTTAATCTATCAATGTCCCTTTGCAACTTCTCACTCCCGTCTACATTACTTACTGTGTCACCTTAGTGTCATCAGTAAACTACCCCATCCTGTTCCTCCATTAAAGTCATTGATCAATATAATAAAAAGCTAAGTCTCAAGTAAAGATCCCGAGGGAACATCACCGAACACATCCTGACAATCGGAGAACATTCCCTTTCTCCCTACTCTCTGTCTCCTATCTCCCAAACAAATTATCAACCCATGTCACAATGTTCCCTCCAATTCCCTGCAACTTCATCTTGGTGAGTAATCTCCTGTGTTGAACATGATCAAAAACCTTCTGGAAGTCCAGATAGACAAACATCCATAGACCCTGTCCAGCATGTTAATGATCTCCTCAATGTGTTTTATAAAATTGATCATGTCGGTTACAATGACTTGCTGCACAAGAATGTAATAACAGCTATAACGACCCAGAGAACATGATCAACAGAAGAAGTAGGAGCAGGAGTAGGCCATTCGGCCCCTACTGCTTGCTGCATCATTCAATACAATCAGGGCTAATCTACCTCAATCCCACCTTCCCACATGATCCCCATATCCCTTATTCCCTCAGCATCCAGAAATCCATCAATCTCAGTCTTAAATATATTCAAGAACTGAACATCCACAGCTCCCTGGGGAGAGGATTCCAAAGATTCACAACCCTTCAGTGAAGACATTTCTCATCTCAGTCCTCATCGGCTGACCTCGAATTCTGAAGCTTGAATGAGAGGTCGAGACAAACCTTCTACAGCAACAAACCTCCAAGTGTCAGCTAGCGAGTGATATTTCCATTGTCACAGTCAGTGCAGTTCCCTTTCCTTCACTCAAACTGGTTGTGCAGTCTCCTGCCTCAAACTCAGCCCGTTTATAAACTATTGTGATGTCTGATCTCACTGGGATGTACAGTGTGAGGGTGAGGCTTGTCCTGTGATCACACGGTTTGCCCATCCAGTTAAAGGGTCTTCACTTTGATTAAACAGAACTTGTCAAACCCCTGGATTTTATTTTGGTGACAATAACTTATTGTGCTCGAATACAATAACAGGTTATTATGTCATTGTGTCAAATATTAATGTCATTAACATTCAAGCCACACTTGTGCCAGGCAAGGTATATCACCAACAAGAGACGACCTAACCATCGCTCCTTGATATTCAATGGCATTACCATCGCTGAATCCGCCACGATCAATATCTTGGGGGGTTACCATTGACCAGAAATTGATCTGGACTAGCCATATAAATACTGTGGCTACAAGAGCAGGTCAGAGGCTAGGAATCCTGCGGCAAGTAACTCACCTCTTGACTCACCAAAGTCTGTCCACCATCTACAAGGCACAAGTCAGGAGTGCGATGGAATGTTCTCTGTTTGCCTGGATGAGTGCAGCTTCCTAGGCAGCACCTTCCAAACCCACAACCACTACCATCTAGAAGGATAAGGCCAGCAGATGAACACCACCACCTGGAAATTCCCCTCCAAGCCACTCACCATCCTGACTTGGAAATATATCGCCATTCTTTCACTGTCGCTGGGTCAAAATCCTGGAACTCCCTCCCTAACAGCACTGTGGGTGTATCTACACCTCATGGACTGCAGCGGTTCAAGAAGGCAGCTCACCACCACCTTCTCAAGGGCAATTAGGAATGGGCAATAAATGCTGGGCCATCCAGCAACGCCCACATCCCTTGAATGAATAAAAATTACAACCCAGAAAACAGGGTGCATGGGTGATGGACAGGGATGGAATTGTTTGTCTTCTAATGATGTTACGTTGTTGTACACATTTACAGCAACAGGTGGAGCCATTCAGCCCCTTGATCCTGGTCCCAATTTAATTCCATGATGGCTGTTTGGCATCGCAAATCCATTTCCCTGCCTTTTGATCCTGATCCACTGATAAACTTAGGAACATCAGAACATGAGGAGGCCATTCAGCCCCTCAGGTCTGTTCCATCATTCAATTCAATTATGGCTGATTTGTATATTAACCCCCTCCACCCCACTTGGTTCCATATTCCTTAATACCCTTCCTGACATAAATCTCTCAATCTAATTTTACATATTATCAGTTGACATTTCAAAGCAGTAACTGTGTTTGGGATGTTGGGTAAACTGAAGACAGGAGTTAAAGGGACAGTATTTGCCTGGAGAGTGGAGGTGACATTGTTCCCTGGTTGAGAGGTTAAACAGAAAGTTCCTAGACTGTCGAGGGAAGGAGTTTTGTTTCTGGACCAAACTCTACTCCACCCCAGATGGGACTTGAACCCACAATCCCTGGCTTAGGAGGCCAGTGCCTTATCCATTAGGCCACTGGGGCTGGACAAAATAGGGTTCGGTATTGTAACTTTGACCCTTTGTCTCGATGTAATCGCTGCCAAATTTGATGCCTTTTTGTGGGCCAGCCCTTTCTTTTCATCCACAGCCAGATTGGATCAATTCCAAACATTCCAGTAATGAGCTGACAGGATCAGGATTTGCTTTTTGTGTGTCAGTAATTAATGCTGGCAAAGTGTAGATTGTATGTGAGAAGCAATTGTCTTTTTGGAAGTTTCCTTGCTTGTCCCGACTCGAAGTTTCAGTGATTTCCCCAACCCAGATTCCCGGCCAATTCCTTGACCTCGCTGTCTCACCTGGTCTCACTACTCTCATCGTATCAATCACAGAGAAGGCCATCTCTGATCACTTCCATGTGTTACTCAGCATCCACATCCTCCTCCCACATTCCAGCTCTACCTCCTTCTGTATCCGTCCCTGGAAAAAACTATTCCCCAAATCACTAACAACTGTACTCTCCAAATCCCAACTGTCTCGGTCTTTGGGCCTCCGTTCACCACAACATTTCTGCAGCTCCTGATTTACTCATCCCCACCCTCACCTCCACCTGAGATGCCCGAGGCCCCAATAAAACCATTCCCCTCTCTCACCCTGGCCCTTTCCCCAGGTACAAACTTCATATCCACTCCCTTAAGTCCAAGAGACACAGACTTGAAAGGTTATCGTGGACAACTGGTTAACCATCCACTGCCAGTGGACATCAAGGGACAGTTTAGATGGAGCTTGACTCTGTATCTAACCCGTACTGTACCTTCTCTGTGAGTGTTTGATGGGACAGAGTCAATGTGGAGAAGTTATTCCATCCCCATTTTAAATGTGAAGTTATTCCTTCAAAATCATATCCCAGTATTTTTTAAATGAGGGTTTCTGCCTCTATCATCCTTTCAGACAGTGATTTCCAGACCCTCACCACCCTCTGGGTGAAAATATTACTCCTCAACTCCCCTCTAATTCTTCCATCAATTACTTTAAATCTCTGCTCCCTGGATATTGACCTCTCTGCTCAGGGAAATAAGATTGAAACAATCCCATCAGCTGCCTCTGCCACTTCCCTCCCTTCCACTAACCCACCTGGTCAAACTTTCATTAATGCTCCCCCATGCCCTCGCCCTGAACTCACATCTTTCTCTAGTTTCTCTTCTATCCCCCCTCATACCCTCTCTGAGCTCATCTTGACCACGAGACCCACCTCCTGTTCCCTCGACCCTATTCTCACTAAACTGCTAATCACCCAACTTCCCCTCCTGGTCCCCATGTTAGCTGATATTGTTCATGGTTCTCCCTCCTCAGATGTTGTCCCTCTTCTTTAAATTTGTTGTTATCACCCCTCTCCTCAAAAAACTAACCCTCATCCAATCTCCAACCTCCGTTTCCTCTCCAAAGTCCTTGAACGTGTTGTTGCCTCCCAAATTCTGGAAAGGGACATGGGGTCAGGAGAGAGGTGAGGGGCAGAGCCACGGGTCAGACAATTGGTGTGGTACCAGCAACAGATAGGTCTGTTGCGGAATGAGGGATCACTCCCTAAGTCACTACCTCAGTCCCAGAGTCAGTCATATCTTACTTCTGACCCCTCTCTCCTGTGCCCCCTCTCTCCTGTGTCCCTCTCTGCTTTGCCTCTCTCCTGTACTACTCTCTCACTCTCTCCTTTGCTTCTCTTTACTTTGCCTCTTTCTGCTGTGTCCCTCTCTCCTGTGCATGTGCTGATCCCACCACTGCACATCATCACTGCCTTCGATGCTGTGGGTCTTCCTCTTCTGATCTACTGTCAAACACATCCGAGGTTACACTTCCCACACTGACGTTGTCACTTTGAAAACCTCCGAGGATGAAGAATGCTATTCCCACACTGGAAATCCCTGTCAAACGTTTGCAGGGGGAGCTGAGACATCAGCTGCAATAAGTGAGGTTTTATTCAGATGGGACAATGACAAGTTTAAATCTCCACCTGATCTGCTGCTCAAAGTCGCCTCCGTTTCACCGGTCAGTTTCCCAAGCTTCAGGACACTCATGTTACTCCAGAAATAAAAGCAAAGAACTGCGGATGCTGGAAATCCAAAACAAAAACAAAAACAGAAATACCTGGAAAAACTCAGCAGGTCTGGCAGCATCGGCGGAGAAGAGCATAGTTGACGTTTCGAGTCCTCATGACCCTTCAACAGAACATACTCCAGAAATATTTGGATTGGTTGTGAGAGACGTCAATCAGAGAGCCCACCCACTCTGCCCATTCTCTCCTCTTCCTCAGCTGCTTCACTTCCTGTAGGGACTCAAAACCAACTCAGGAGATGGTGAGTGAAAGAACAGAATTCATAATAATTACATTGCATAATATCCACACTAATGTTCAGACAGTCTGACTATCCTGTGGGGAATCAGGTGTGGAAATGCCCCTTATGCTGTGTGAGAAGATCCAGCTGAGAGAGCTGTTTACTGGGTGCTTTGTGCTGTTTGACTGGAGCTGTGTGTTGGATATTGAGTGTGTTTATTGGAAGCATTTCCCTTCTGATTTACAGACTGAGTTTTGTTGATGGGTCATTATTGAATATGAGAAGGTGAGGTGTAATTATCTGGGAGGTGCAGAGTGTCTGAGGATTCTTACTGATTTCCTATTGTTGAGTTCTGTGTGTGTGTGTTGGGAGCTGGTTATTATCCTGTGGACTGTGAATGGTCAGTTCTGTCTGTGTGTTGGAAGCTGTTTTTATGCTCTAGACTATAATTTATACAGTTCCTCTGAGGGGATGTTCCCAGTCGGAGCGGCAGGACTGAGGGAGAGCTGCCTCCTCGGAAATTTCTTTAAAGATTTTACCTGAAGGCCTCGGCCTTTCCCAAAAGCCTGGGCTTGGATTTGATAGTTTTGCCCAGTGCTGTGGCTGATAGCTGAATTTGGGATGTGCAGCCTGAGCGAGTGCAGTGTATCTAATTTCCCAGGATAAACCAGAACTCTTCAATCAGCTACACTGAAGCAATATTTTCCTTACCTTATAGCAATTCCTGTTCAGTCTGTTTTCTTCAAACAAATTTGGAAAATAAGGGGAGAAATTTCAAAATCTCCATTGAATTAACATTTTTCCTGAGTGTCTTTTTTATATTAAACACATATTTTAAGGGTAAAACTGGTCTTCGCCAACACGACTCGAGCTCATAGTGAATTGATAGCCCATTTTACACTCCGTCCGACTGTCTTTTCCGTTGTCCTCACAGTGCCTGGGAAGATGGGGTCTGGGCAGAGGAAAGAAAGTCACGTTGTCTGCTCCTGGTCACTATCCAGTGTCCCTGCTGGAAACAGGGTGTGTGACAGTCAAGTGAGGAAAAAGAAATGACTTGCATCTGATCCCCCACACAGGGGAACAGCAGACTGGCACTCACTGTGGAACAGTCTCTATCTGAGGAGTCAGCCCCTTCAGCATAGGAGGAGAGGGATTTGGAGGAATTCATGTTTCCTTTTCCTGTTTTACAGAAGGATTGCACCATACTACACCAGAGAATACAGAGAGGATAGACACCGCAGATAGATCCTGACCATCACCCAAGGAACAACTACACATCTGTGGGAAGACAGCCATACCTTCACAGCATTGCTCAACACAGAGAAGGTTGGGCAGTGAAACCATCATCTGGAAATCGGTCGGGTCAGGAAAGCTTTGACATATCATCAGATCTGAAACTGGTCTGTGATGTGGAACCTTCCATCAGAACCAACCTTTCCAAAGGTTCGGCTGTAGGCGATCGGTCAGGGCGAGGCTGGGAAGAAGCGTGAGTGGGCTCCAAGTGCGGTGAGAGCTTCAATCATTCATCGAGCCTCATGAGCCACTGACTCTTTCTTTCAAGTGAGAGGCTGTTCAAGTGTGAGGTGTGTGAGGAGGACTCCACAGGCTCATTAAATCTCTGAAAACACAAGGTGAATGTTGTCCTACCTGTAATACAAGTTCAGCCACATGGAAAAGAAACCATTCAAATGTGAGATATGTGATTAATCATTCTCACGCATATCTTACTTTCGTCTACACGAATGCAGTCACACTGGTCAGAAACCATTCACTTGTGAGATGTGTGATAAATGATTTATCGCATTTCTCAAACCTCCACTCACACCAACGTATTCACACAGGTGAGAAACCATTCATGTGTGAGAAATCATTCTCACAGTCATCGATCCTTCGCGCACACCAACACATTCATACAGAGGAGAAGCTGTACTCCTGTGAGGTGTGTGGCAAAACCTTCACACAGTCATCGAACCTCTTGTTCCACAGGACAATCCACACAGGGGAGAAACCCTTCCAGTGTGAGGTTTGCAGTAAAGATTTTGCAACATCCACGAGGCTCCTGAGACACCAGAGGATTCAGACCGGAGAGAAACCCTTCAGGTGTGAGGTTTATGAGATGTCTTTCATCCAACCCTCCGATCTCCTGACGCACCAGAGGATTCACACTGAGGAGAAATCCTTCAAGTGTGAGGTGTGCAACCGAGCATTCACACAGTCATCAACGCTTGTGCAACATCGATGCGTTCACATAGGGGAGAAACCATTCAAGTGTGAAGTGTGTGACAAATCATTCTCACGCTCATCTCACTTTCGTGTACACCAACGCATTCACATAGGGGAGAAAACATTCACCTGCGAAGTGTGTGACAAATCATTCTCGCGGTCATCAACCCTCCATGAACACCAGTGTCTTCACACAGGGGACAAACCTTTCACGTGTGAAGTGTGTAATAAGGACTTTGCACAATTATCAGGCCTGTTAAATCACTGGCACATTCATATAGGGGAGAAGCCATTCAAAAGTGAGATGTGTGACCAAGCATTCACAGAGTCAGCGACGCTCATGAAACACTGACACGTCCACACTGTGGAAAAGATGTTTCAGTGTGAGGTATGTCAAAGGCTTCTTTAGATCATTGTCCTTGAGACGATTCACACAGGAGAATCCATTCAATTGTGAGGTGCATGAACGAGCTTTCATACTGTCATAAACACTTGTGCAATGCCAACTCATTCACACTGGGGAGAAGCCATTCAAGTATGAAGTGTGTAATGAGGTCTCTGCACAATTCTGAGCCATTGTGAATCACCGGCACGTTCACACTGGAGAGAAACCGTTCATGTGCGAGGTATACGACAAAACCTTCACAAACTCGTCAAAGCTCCTGCTCCATCTCTTCAAGTGCAAGATTAACGATGAAGTTCTCCTGAAGTCTTTGAACCTCCTGCAACTGCAGCGGATTCGCACAGGAGAGGAACCATTCAGGTGTGTGACAAGGCTTTCACACAGTCAGTGTATCTCCTGGTCCATCAACACTCACACAGGGGAGAAGCCCTGTCGGTATGAGTTCTGTAAAGAAGCCTTCACAGAGTTGTTGGACCTCCTGGAACATCAGCGAACCCACAAGGGAGACAAACCCTTCCAGTGTGACATGTGCCAGGATTGTTTCACCTACTCCTCTCTCAACATACACAAACATCTCCACACGGACATGGAGCCGGGTCACCTGCTTCCGTTACACTGAGAGTTGTCTGTGTTGTTTACCCTCCAGTGCTCACACAGGAGGGCTGTCGTTCCAAAGCACTGTCTTTCTCAGCAGTGTTTCCCTTGAACCTCTTCCATCATCAGTCCAGTCATTTCAAGATGGTCAATTGAACCTTTGACCAGATCGCCAAACATCATCAATATGCATAGAAGCTCCTGTATAAACTCAGCATCCTCTCAATGCAGCTTCAGGTACAAGTCACTCATTACAGAAACCCAAAATAATTGTGAATTAAATATCTGTCATTGTCCCCAAGTGTGAATACCTTGCAGCTCCCTCTGAATAAAACAATCTGAATCTTCTTCTGATCTTTAACAATTAACCCCCACCCAGGTTTACTGTCAGACAGACTCCAGCACAGGTCACATGACCCATTTCAGTTACCCTGAATTTAAAGGGACAGTCCCGAACAAGGGCGGAAATTTTAAAATCGAGGTGTTGCTTGACCAGCAGCCAGTGTAGATCAGTGAGCACAGGGGTGATTGGGGAATGGGTCTCAGTGTCAGTTAGGACATGGGCAGCAGAGTTTTGGAGAAGCTCAAGATCCACTGTGAGCAGAATTCAAACCTCTAGGAAAACTCCATCGGGATTTAAGAGTCCACTTGGTAATAGTGGCTGTGAAAGAATGATGCAGAAATAATTCCACAATGAAAGCCTGAACTGATGGTTGATCAGCTGCGGGTGGCAGTGCTATCCTGTATGTCACTAACTGTCAGACACTGGCTGCCAGCTGCTGGTGTGTGATGTATCCTGCCATGGCTCTTGTTATTAGACAACTATCTACATTTACCAGAAATAAGATTAAAAATTGTCCCTGATGGGAACAAAAAGAAAAAAAAAAATCTCCTCATCAATCATCTCACCCTCTCTTACTACCGGACTCTCCGACTTGAGTGTTTTTGTTAAAGAAATAAATTCCTGACTCTTTGCTCCCCCGATTTATTCATTCCCGGAGTCTTTCCTCTGAACTCATTGTAACGTCAAATTTTGGTCAGTTTGAGAATTGTGAGAATCCTCTGGTGTTTGTATCAGTCTGTTCCTCCCTCGGTTCTCTATGCTGACTGTCAGGGAATTCACTTTTACAATGTTCATGAGGCAAAACAAATTAAACTATGTTAAAAAACCATTGCAATTGCCATTAATAACCCGATAACTATTTTTCTTTTTCAGACTGACTGCAATACTAATATGGTCAGCAATACATCTGCTTAAAATGCTTTTTTAATCTGATTTTCAGATGGGGAATTTTTACCTGTTCACATCTTTTGATAATATTTGAGTGTTTGGGTAAAATGTTGAATACATATTTCACCAGGAAATCTAGTTTAACTTGGTTAACCTCACCAGCTTGTTCACCCACAAAAGTAATTCCTGCTGCACACGATCATATAACCCAGTTCATACCCACTCAATCGAAACAAAACTGAACTGGTGTCTGTGCAGCGGTGGTACAACCTCAAATGTAAATGAACACTGGTGCTCTCGAGTGATTCATGCGTGGTATTTCTACACACCTCAACCAATCCCAGTTCTTCAGTGAGCATTGACTGAATTACTAGATTCACAAGAAAATGTCCTGAGCAATCAGCCTCGCCGCCCTTCCCAAATCCAGCCCTGCTTTCCCAGCACTTGTCTGACTGGCGCTCACACAGGATTGTGACTGGTTTCAAAGGCCAGATGTCCATTGGAGTGAATGGGATATGTACCCCTTTCAGGAGCAATGATGGGAGCAGAACAAACTTCACGGAGCAAGTGTTGAAAGTGAGTGTTAGATCAGGCAATGCGGCAGTAAAGTGACAATGAAATGAAAGGAACGACGTAAAGGAGGGATAGTGATTGTGGAAGGGAGAAATATCTAGGAGAAGATATAGGTTTGAATTCTGGAGCATCAAGAACAGAAACTGAGCTGGGTTTGGAAGGAATAAATAGGGATTTTCATCAAAAAATATTTCTTCATGTAAAAAAGATTGATTCATCACTGAATTCTTTCAGAAGATGACACAGAGAGGAAATACTTTTTAAAAAATTCCTGCCCTGACTTGGATTTGAACCAAGGTTACTGCAGCCACAACCCAGAGAACTAAACAATACATGAAGGGTCAATGGGTGCACGAATGATTTATCACACACCTCACGCATGAACATCTCCCCCCCAGTGTGAATGCATCAGTTTTCCTTGAATGTCGATGACTGTGTGAATGCTTTGTTGCACATCTCACACTTGAATAGTTTGTTCCCTGTGTGAATCATCTGCTGTTTAAGGAGATTCCAAGATGTCACAAAAACTCTAATCACAAACCTCACACTTGAAGGGTTTCTCCTCTGTACGATTTGTCTGATGGTCCAGGAATCTTGAAAACCCTGTGAAGGCTTTATCACACACCTCATGCTTGACTAGTATCTCCCTTGTGTGAATGTATTGGTGTGCACTGAAGTGCCCGAGACCCAACAATCTTCAGCTGCTTCACCAGTGACTTTCCTTCCATCATAAGGTCAGAAGTGGGGATGTTCGCTGATGATTGCACAATGTTCAGCACCATTCACGACTCCTCAGATACTGAAGCAGTCTATGCCCAAATGCAGCAAGACCTGGACAATATCCAGGCTTGGGCTGACAAGTGGCAAGTAACATTCACGCCACACAAGCATCAGGCAATGACCATCTCCAACAAGAGAGAATCCACCATCGCCCCTTGATGTTCAATGACATTAGCATCGCTGAATCCCCCACTAGCAACATCCTGGGCGTTACCATTGACCAGAAATGAACTGGACTAGACATACAAATACTGCGGCTACAAGAGCAGGTCAGAGGCTAGGAATCGTGCAGAGAGTAACTCATTTCCTGACTCCCCAAAGCTGGTCCACCATCTACAAGTCAGGAGTGTGATGGAATACTCCCCACTCGGCTGGATGAGTCCAGCTCCGACAACACTGAAGAAGCTTGAATGGTGGAGGGTAGAAGGGGTTAAACGGCTGCGATCCTGGTCCCCGCCGCCCGGGGCTGGAATTTACAGGTGCGCACCTCCAATTCCAGCCCCGCTCACGTGAAGCCGCATGGGCTCGCGCTTTCTCAGATTCGAACTCCCGAACGCTGGGCGCCAACTGTCGCTGCGCTCGTAGAACTACAACACCCATCAGGCACCGCGGGCTGTTTTTCCCGCCCGATTCCTCACTGCCATCCGCGCTGGCGATTGGGCTCCATGCACTATGGCTAATGTAGTTCCGAGTGGGCGCTTCTCCAAGTGTCTGCGCAGAACCGCAGGACTCCGTACAGTCCCGCCTCTCTTCTATGACTGGCTGTTCTGTGCGATTGACATGAACATTGTGGGTGGGATTGCAAAGTGTTTCTGTCCCCAATTGGCTGTGAGAGACGTTAATCAGAGAGCCCACCCACAGCTGCTTCACTTCCTTTAAGGACTGAAAACCAAGTGAGGAGATGGTGAGTGAAGGAACAGAAGTTATAATAATTACATCACATAATATCCACACTAATGTTCAGGACTGAATATCCAGTGAGTGAAGGAGCAGAGTTTATACAGATTGTATCCCATAATATCCACACTGATGTTCAGGGTTGAATATCCAGGGTGAAGGAAGATTCTTGTGATGTATGGTCTCTGGATAGTGTCCTGGTGGTGGAGGGAGTGGGTATTGAGTCTAATGGTAGTGGCTCTGATTAGGGGACCGGCTGTGTTCCTGATCCTGTCCGGACTCTTCAGTGCTGTAGATGTTCCCATCCATGTGAATGGTGAGTTTTCTATCACACTCCTGACTTGAGCCTTCTCGACAGTGGGGAGCATTTGAGTGGTCTGGAGGGGAGTTCTGAGAGAATGGGATGGAGTCCTTACAGGATTCTCTCAGTTCCTTCGCCTCCGTCACATCTGTTCTGATGATGCTACCTTCAAAAACAGTTCCTCTGACATGTCCTCCTTCTTCCTTAACCGAGGTTTTCCACCCACGGTCGTTGAAAGGGCCCTCAACCGTATCCGGCCCATCTCCCGCGCATCCGCCCTCACGCCTTCTCCTCCCTCCCAGAAACATGATAGGGTCCCCCTTGTCCTCACTTATCACCCCACCAGCCTCCGCATTCAAAGGATCATCCTCCGCCAACTCCAGCATGATGCCACCACCAAACATATCTTCCCTTCACCCCCCCTGGCGGCATTCTGTAGGAGTCGTTCCCTTTGGGACACGCTGGTCCACTCCTCCATCACCCCCTACTCCTCAACCCCCACCTATGGCACCTCCCCATGCCCACTCAGAAGATGCAACACCTGCCCCTTCACTTCCTCTCTTCTCACTGTCCAAGGGCCCAAACATTCCTTTCAAGTGAAGCAGCATTTCACTTGCATTTCCCGTAACTTAGTCTACTGCATTCGTTGCTCCCAATGCGGTCTCCTCTACATTGGAGAGACCAAACGCAAACTGGGTGACCGCTTTGCAGAACACCTGCGGTCTGTCCGCAAGAAAGACCCAAACCTCTCTGTCGCTTGCCATTTTAACACGCCACCCTGCACTCCTGCCCACATGTCTGTCCTTGGCTTGCTGCATTTTTCCAGTGAAGCCCAACGCAAACTGGAGGAACAGCACCTCATCTTCCGACTAGGCACCTTACAGCCTTCCGGGCTGAATGTTGAATTCAACAACTTTAGATCTTAAACTCCCTCCCCCATCCCCACCCCCTTCCCGTTTCTTGCCCCTCCCTTTTGTTTTTTCCAATAATTTGTATAGATTTTTCTTTTCCCACCTATTTCCATTATTTTTAAATCTATAACTGTAATACCCTGTCGTCAGTCTTTCCACCCCACCCCCACTAGAGCTGTACCTTGAGTGTCCTGCCATCCATTCTTAATTAGCACATTTTCTTAGCTAATATCACCACCTTCAACACCTCTTTGATCCTTTTGTCTGTGACATCTTTTGATTATCTGCTCCTATCACTGCTTGCTTGTCCCTACAACCAATCCCCCCACCCAACTTCTCCCCCCCCCCCCCCCAACCTTAAACCAGCTTATATTTCATCCCTCTCCTAACTTTACTCAGTTCTGCCGAAGGGTCATGAGGACTCGAAACGTCAACTCTTTTCTTCTCCGCCGATGCTGCCAGACCTGCTGAGTTTTTCCAGGTAATTCTGTTTTTGTTTTGGATTTCCAGCATCCGCAGTAGTTTTTTTGTTTTTAACCCATTGTATTCCTGTCTGAGATAGGCCAGATGGCTTCTGGTGGAAAGATGTAAATAAAGGGCAATCAAATTTATCTAGCAACAGGTAGAGCCACTCATAGAACAATAATAGCCTGACTCTGAAATGGGGTGATGATCATCCAGAGGTTAAAAAGAAGGGTTCGTGAGGTTTTATTGTGAGTCAGATTGTGGAGACTCCAGAGTGTGATGTATTTTTTAAGAACAGAGAGGGAGAGACAATAGAGACAGAATGACACTGTTCTAAGCAGTGTGCAGGCACAGAGGGATTTGGTGGTACATGTACATAGATGTTTGTAGCTGGGCGGACGTATTGAGAGTGTAATTAGCAAAGTATAGGGGATTTTGAGCTTCATATTTAGAGGTATTGAGTACAAAAGCAGCTAGGTTATGGTCAACCTATATACAACAGTAATTAGCCTACAAATAGAATATGTTGTCCAGTTCTGGTCTCCATAATTTATGAAGGATGTGAAGGTCCTTGAGATGGTGCAGAGGAGATTTATCAGAATGGTTCCGGGGTGAGGGATTTGAATTACAAGATTTGGTTGGTGAAGCTGTTCTCCTTGTATCAAAGGGGATTGAGGAGAGATTTGATAGATGTATACAAGATTATGACAGCTTTAGATTAAGTAGACAAAGAAAAGCTGTTCCCATTAGCTGGAACACTAGCCACGCAGGCTCTGCTGGGGCCCATTCCGAGTGTTCACTAAACCAGCAGTGCAGATCGTGCTTGGCTGGATGTGACATTCATGGAAATGAGGAGGCAACAGAAAGGGAAATGCCTTTTTCCAAAGATATCACCAGAAAGCAGAGACACTCCCCGTGTGTGTGATTATAAAAGCAGCAAACACTCCGAGATTAGATACAGAACATTTCTGCACCAGCATTCTGATCCTGACTCTGAGGAACTCCTCTGAAGATGATGAAAGGACTGGTCTTGGTGCTTTCAGTTCTGGTACTGACTCAGCCCAGTCCCATCAGTGGGTGGCCGAACTCTATAGGTACAGATCTGTATATTTCACTGATCTCTCAGCAGCCAGTGCTCTTCAGTTTCATTTTTTTAAGATTTTTTTTCATGTAATAGTTTGGTTGGTTTTGTAAAGGTGATTATGAGATAAGAAAAATTGAAGAGTTTAATGTAAACCAGTTCCACAGGTAAATCCCCTGATGGTTTAGTCACTATTTGAGTGGGTCGAGGGGATGGTGGGTGTTGGGAGCTGATCCAAACAGACCAACAATGAAAAACAAATTACTTGGTAGGGCCGATTTGTTAGACCATACCCAGAGCACAGATCCAGATGGGAGACTCTATCGTTGCCCTCAGTACCCAGGGATTACAGAGGGGGAATTCACAGTTGCTGCTCCCGATCACTGCTACCTGCTGCAGAGTGAGAGAGTGTGGACTGTGTGTGAGGACAGGATCGGGAGTTCCTTCAGTCCCTTTCCTCCAAACTCACTGTCCAGTCTCCCAGGTGAAGAATGGATAATTGGGAGTCAACTTTTCATTCTATGAGGGGAGGGGAAATGAGAGTAAAATGATTTCAAACAGGTTTATTTAAATGGATTAACACTGCAGCTTTCATAGAGATGGGGATGTGAGAAGACGGATTAAGTAGATGTGACAAGGGGTGAAATGATTCATTGTCAGTAATTGGGTGTCAGTCTCTGTCTCAGTCAGGAGTTGAGTGAACAAGCTGTGGGTTGATGCCCCACTCCAGTACACACAGCCCTGCACTGCTGGGGATGTCATGTTTTGGATGAAACAATAAACAGAGACTTTGTTGACCTGTTCATGGGACAGGGAATATCTGGTATATTATGGGAGAAGCTGGGAGTTCTCCCAGTGTCCTGGACCAACATCACTGTCTCCACCAACATGTCCAGAAACTCTCCGTCTGTCAGGTGTCAGTTGTGGAGCTTTGCTGTAAGCAGATTGTAGTATAAGGGTCTGGCATATAAAGTGTTAACGTGGGACTGAGTACAGTACCACCCACACGGTGATGTAAGAGAACACATGACCTCTCTAGGTCCTAGAGGTCAGTGTTGTGTTGGACAGAGCTGTGTGTAGAAGCAAGCATGGAGACAGCTCCTAGCTTGAACCCTTTACTGTACATTTGTACATCGTTCTAATTAATAGACTTATAGTTAACCTATTTAAGACTACAAAGACTTTTCTAAGACCTACTAAACTGTAACCAACACTCTACAAAACTCTCAGTTCCTCCCCGATCCAATCCAGCTCCCAATTCTCTCTTCAGGCAAGAGTTAAGGTTGATATCTGGCCTAGAGTCAGTCGCAGTAACAGTGACAGACTCAGCTTCATGTTTTCTTATTGTTCTCTGTTCCTCAGTGTATAGATGATTCACTCAATACATTCTTTGTTTTGAATTTCAGTGCCCAAGGACACGTGCAGAGAATTTGGAGGAACTTGTCATTCCGCCTGTCAAAGTACCGACATGGTACTTACGGGACTAAGAACTTCTTATTGCCATGATCCAAGAAAAAAATATTGTTGCAAGCCAAGATCGGAGATCTAGTGATGGACTGGCAGCAGCCCAAGCTCTCCATGTTCTCAATGAATGAAACCTTTGTTCCTGGGAAACAGGCTCTTTTTGATTGTTTCACTCTCCTAAGCCCTGACCCTGTATTCCTGCTGTCTGAATAATGGGTTGTAATCAGAAATAAAACTGACTGCATTGATCACTGCTTCATATCCCTGTCTTGTTTCTCTTTAGGATCAGTGTGTCTGAAAACAAGGCGTCCAGGGTGGAATGAGACTGGGAGCAGATGTGGGAATTCCAGAAATTGGGAAGGGGAGGGAAACACTGGAAGTTCAGAATAATGATTCAGATATGGACTGAGATAAGACAGGAGTCCCGCAGTGTCAGCACTCTGACCATTCACGGTTCAAGATATCTCATAAATACCGGGGTGTGTAGAAGGAGGTGAGGGTCTGGAAGTGGTTTAAGGTTATGGGGAAACTGGTTCAGGAGCTGGAGAATTGATTCAGGGGCTGGGGAAGGTTTCAGAGGGAGGGTAAGAGGTTCAGCAGGCAGACAAGGGCTCTGGGCCAGAGCAATGATTTCAGCTGATAAAGTGGTTCACGGACTGGGAAAGTAATTCAGGGGGTGGTGCAGGGGTTCAGAGGGTGGGGAAAGGGTTCAGTGGGTGGGAAGTGTTTCAGTAGGAGGGGAAGGGTGAACGTATGTGAGGAAAGGCTCTATTGGGTGGGGAGATATTTCACTGGTTTGGGAAAGGTTTCAATGGATGGGGAAGGGGATCCGGGGGAGGGGAAGAGTTTCAGTGGGTGGGGAAAGGGATCGGGGGAGGGGAAGAGTTTCAGTGGGTGGGGAAAGGGATCGGGGGAGGGGAAGAGTTTCAGTGGGTGGGGAAAGGGATCAGGGGGAGGGGAAGAGTTTCAGTGAGTGGGGAAGGGGATTGTGGGGAGTGGAAGGGTTTCAGTGGAAACGATTCTGTTCCCAGCCTTGGGACTTAACTGTTTCGAAACTGAATGTATTACAACAGAAATATTATGAGTTATTTTCTGCCGTGGCTTAGTTAGCACTATCAGGAGGTTGTGGGTTCAAGTCTCACTCCAGAGACCTGAGCACTGAAGCTGACACTCCAGCGTAGTACTGAGGGAGTGCTGCACTGTCAGAGGTAAAATATTTCAGATGAATTCCCTCTTGGCTGACTGGAAAAGATCCCAAGACACTATGTCATGGAACAGCAGGGAAGGAAACCCTGATGTCCTGGTCAATATGGATCCTGCAAGTAACAACAAAAAAACAGATTATCTGGTCATTATCACAGTGCTGTTTGTGGGAGCTTGCTGTGCTCACATTGGCTGCCACGTTTTCTAAATTACAATAGGGAGCACACTTCAACAGCACTTCACTGGCTGTAAACAGCTTTCAGATGTCTGAGTTCATGAAATTGATACATAACTGCAAGTGTTTGTTTCCTCGGGAAATGTTATACTTCCTGTGAACTGGAAATTATAAACCCATTGATGGAGAGAGTATACCAGCCCACAGTGA
The DNA here is from genome assembly GCF_964194155.1 of Cetorhinus maximus. Taxonomy (NCBI): domain Eukaryota; kingdom Metazoa; phylum Chordata; class Chondrichthyes; order Lamniformes; family Cetorhinidae; genus Cetorhinus; species Cetorhinus maximus. The sequence continues at coordinate 38,319,187 of NC_135899.1, forward strand.
CAATGACCAATATATTGTGTACAGGACTCTTACTGTAGGCTCCTGAGTGTTTCAGTGAATAGCAACACACCATGCTGACAAATCAGTTAAAACAAATTACTGCAGATACTGAAAATCCAGAACAAAAACAGAAAATGCTGGAAAAACTCAGCAAGCCTGACAGCATCTGTGGATCTGTGAAACTCTGAAGAAGGGTCATACGGACTCAAAATGTTCACTATGTTTCTCTCTCACAGATGCTGTCAGACCTGCTGACTAATCAGTTAGTCTGGGTTAAGTCAGGACGTGATTTATTGTGAGATATAAATCTATACAGAAGATTGATAAAAACAGCAGACAGATAACACAATATTCAGCAATGACCAAATGCAAGATATTTTCCAGAACATGAAATGAACCTTGGATCAGCATAACACAAACATATCACACCATTAGTACATCAAGGTTTGACAGGCTAAGGGAACTCAGATCTGTAAACACTCACCCCACTCCCTCACCATACTCTGGTTATTAGTCCTCTCAGACAGGAGACTGCAAACATTACCCATGGTATTAGCCAAACATTGTCACCTGAAGAGTTTTTGTCGATGATTCACATCACCAGTGAAAACAGGGTCCAGTTCTGCACCATTCTTATGGTGCCCCCAGTTCCCACATGCTTTTGCAAATGCAGTTGCTAAAAACATTGTTTTTCATTTTTGGGATCACTTCTGTTCAGCAACTTCATCCCCACTAGAGTCTACCTCCTGTAATAAAACATATCTTTTTATTTCTGCTGGACTGTGGATTAAAAGTTCAATGGCTGCAGTTTGAAAGACATGTCTACTGGAACCTGTGATGAATGTATACAATATTGCTGCCTGGAACAGACTGTACCATGAAAGATAGGATGGTGCTGAGGAGGAGTCTGGTCTAACAGGGAACTGCCTGGCAACAACATTTTTAATTGGCCCCTGACCAGGTGACCAGGGTTTGTGTGAGAGCAGTGCAGAAGAAAAAAGCTCCTAGCCTGAAAAGAGAAAATATCTAAAACCTCTTTCTCCTGTATGTGCAAGATTCCAGTAATTCTACAATAATAACTAACCGTTTTTTTCTCCTCATATCTCTATAACCTGCTCTCTCTGAAAAGCCACTATCAAGAGGAAAAGGGGAAAATCACCATTAGAGATATTGAAAACCAAGTTCTCAACCAGTGAACTAAAGACTGAAAGTGCTGGGAAGACCACCTCGTGTCATCAACAAAGAACTGAAAGGAATTTGGAAGACATTGATCAAAATCAATCCACCGAATCCTGTACTCTGGAATGGGTGCTATTGAACTGTTTTATCCCACCCTTAAAATCCATGTTTTTGTGTGTCTTATGTGTCTTGTACGTGTGTATAGGAATTTAAGAAGGGGTAGAGTTTAGGTTACAGAATTAGAAATTAGCAGTTCATGTTTCTTCCTTTTGCCACTGGTTAAGACAATTTGTTCAATAAACAGCTATTTACTTATTAAATTTACAAAGCTGGTGTTCGTATTCTGTGAACCTAAATTAAACAATTTGGTGGTTTGATCAAACTTTTCACATTTGTCGCGGTTCGGGGAGCAGTGAGGCTTTATATTGCAATGCACCATCCCCAGCGAATCGTGACACTCCCTGGACCATCACAGATCAGATGTTGTTGGGCCCTACTTTACTCAAAAGCACTCAGGGTTAAACCCAGCAGCTCCACCTCCATCGCCACTCCAGCTCAAACTGATGCAAACTTACACTGGAGAACAAGGATCAACTTGCACATCCAACAGCCACCCTAGTGCAAACCAGCACTGAATGACCTGTGTTTCTCGACTCGGTTCTGTGAGCGATGCATGCAAGAAGTACAAAACCAAAATATTGTGGATGCTGGAAATCTGAAATAAAAAGACGAAATACTGGAATACTCAGTAGGTCAGGCAGCATCTCTGGAGAGAGAAACAAAGTTAACATTAAAGGTGGCTGACTTTCCGTCAGCCTGCAATAAAACACTAAAATTTAGAGATTAATGGCAGCTGCAGTTCCCATAAACCCCCGCATCCCAGAAACCGCTCTATCATTTTCCCCAGGCGCTGGCAGTGCGCATGCTCTCCAGGTGGATCTGATTCAGCCTCTGAGAGCCGCACTCGCTGTTGCAGAGGATGCGCTCGGCCCCGCTCAGCTTCCTGGAGCCGCACCGAGTGCGTATGCCCCGCGCTGACAGGCAGAGCCGAAGTGCGGAAGTGGGGTGGGGGAGGGGGGGGGGGGGTGAGAGGGACTTTGCGCGCCTGCGCAGTGTGGCCCTTATGTTGAAGATAGACCGTATTCACCCGCGCTATGCATTCTGGTTAGGCCTGTCCGTCACGATCCAAGATTGAAATAACATAGAAACCGGCCATTCGGCGCTTTACCCGCCCAACCAATTAGTTCCTTCGCCTCCCTCATAAACTGCAGTTTTTTTTATTTTTCAGGTGTTCATGTTGAAAGTGGGAATACTGCTCAGTGTCAATTTCTGTCTGATTAACAGTCTTGTGAACTGCATTGGGATATTTTCCTACATTGAGGCGCTATGTAAATGTCAGTAATTGGTAGCTATAAGGAGTTTAGAGATCAGCCATGATCTAGTTGAATTGTGGGATAGTTTGGTGGGACTCCTTCGCTTCCTATGGTCACACAGGTAGATTGGGCATATGAGTGTCATATTGGAGCAAAATTGTTGAGTGTTGAACTGAACCCAGTCAGAGTCAGAACCTTCTGGGAAGGATATGGACGGTAACCAGTGGTTATAAAACTCAACCCAGTCAGAGTCAGCTACTTGTGGGGTGGGGTGGGGTAGGGTAACGTAGCCACTGCGAGGCGAACACCCTAATTCCCCAGCATCCCCACCTCCAATCCCACCAACGCCAGGCTCGTAAAATTCAGCTGAAGGTGTCAGCCTCCTGGCCCATCTCAGCTCCACTTCTGGGGGCTTGAGTTGTTGCCTTTGTGGCCAAAGCTGAGGCCAGGCCTCAGCGGGAGCCCCTCCCTGCTGCTGTGTTTTTGGAGCTCTGAGAGAGACAATATGACTGGACTTCACACAGCCTGCTGGGAATGAAGGAAATGGCCTCTTGGTCATTTTCTGGAATATGTGTGCTCTAATATGTGCAAAGTCATGGACACTACCAATGTCCTAGCTGACCACATGTGCAGGAAGTGCTGTCAGCTGCAGAAACTTGAGCTCCGGGTTTCAGGGCTCAAGCGGTGGCTGGATTCCCTGTGGTGCATCCGTTAGGCTGAGAGCTATGTGAATAGCACATTCAGTGAGGTGGTCACACTGCAGCTTAAGGGCCTGGAGACAGAGAGGGAATGGGTGACCACCAGGCAGTCCAAGAGAAGTAGGCAGGTAGTGCAGGAGTCCCATGCGGTCCTGCTCACAAATCGGTTTTCCCTTTTGGAAGCTGGTGAGGGTCCTGGTTCATCAGAGGAGTGCAGTCAGAGCCAGATTTGTGGCACCACGAGTGGTTCAGCTGTAAAGGAGGGGAGGAAGAAGAAAGAACACTAGTGATAGAGGATTCATTGGTTAGGGGAACAGACAGGCCATGGACATGACTCCAGGATGGTATGTTGCCACCCTCGTGCCAGGGTCAAGGATGTCACAGACTGGCTGCAGGACATTCTTCTGGGGGAGAGTGAACAGCCAGAGGTCATGGTCCACATTGGTACCAATGACTTAAGTAGGAAGTGGGGTGGGGGGGGGGGGTGGGGGAGGTGCTGTGGTCCTGCAATCAGAATTCAGGGAGCTAGGTAGAAAATTAACAAGCAGCACCTCTAATGTAGTAATCTCCGGATTACTCCCAGTGCCAGTGAGTACAGAAATAGGAGGATAAGGCAGATGAATGCGTGGCTGGAAAGATGGTGCAGGAGGGAGGGCTTTAGATTTCTGGGACACTGGGACTGGCTCTGGGGGAGATGGCACCTGTACAAGCCAGATTGCACCTGAACAGAGCTGGGACTGAGTTCCTTGCAGGGCGTTTTGCTCGTGTTGTTGGGAGGGCTTTAAACTAACTCGGCAGGGGTGTGGGAACCAAGAGAAAATATTAGAGGTGCACAAAATACTGAGAGGGACAGATGGCACTAGTATAGAGACTAGTAAGTAGATAGGGGAAGTCGGGGTAAGGGAGAAACTAACAAAATCTAAATCAGGGTTACTATCCATGTATGTGAATGCATGGAGTATAGTAAATAAGATTGGGGAGTTACAGGTGTAAATTGCCATGTGGAAGTATGATGTTGTGGCGATAACAGAGAACCTGGCTCAAGGAAGGGCAGAACTGGGTGTTAAATATTCTCAGGTACAAGGTGTTCAGAAGAGATAGGAAAGGAAGGAAAGGAGAAAGGGTGGCGGTACTGGTTAAGGAGAGCATTGCAGTGCTGGAGAAAGAGGATGTCCCAGAGGGTTCAAGGACAGAATCAATTTGATATCAGTTAAGGAATAAAAAGGGTGCAATTACATTGCTCGGTGTAGTCTATAGACCACCAAATAGTGAGAAGGACATAGAAGAACAAATCTGCAGGGAAATTACAGAGCGATACAGGCATTATAGAGTAGTTATAATGGGTGACTTTAATTACCCGAATGTAGACTGGGACATTGGTGGTGTAAAGGATGGAGAGGGGCAAAAGTTCCCAGATTGTGTTCAGGAGAATTTTCTACAGCAGTATGTGTCCAATCCAACAAGAAAAGATGCACTGTTGGACTTGGTTCTTGGAAATGAGGCAGGCCAAGTAGATCAAGTGTCATTGGGGGAGCATTTAGGAGATAGTGATCATTGTGTTGTACATTTTAGGATGATGATAGAAAAGGACGATAAGCAATCCAGAGTGAGAATAATTAACTGGAGGAGAGCTGATTATGTTGGGGCAAGAACGGAGCTGGGCCAGATAGATGGGAACGAAAGATTGGTTGGAAAAACTGTAGCTGAACAATGGGTTACCTTCAAAAAAGAATTGCATCAGACACAGTCAAGGTATATTCCATCGAAAGGGAAAATAGGACAAATAAATCCAGAGCTCCCTGGATGAAAAAGGAGATAGAAATTAAGATTAAAAAAGAAAAAGTGCACTTATGACATGTGTCAGGTAGAAAATACAATTAAGACCCAAGGTGAATACAAAAGGTTCAGAGGGGAGGTGAAAAAGCATATTAGGAAAACGTAGAGAGATTATGAGAAAAGACTGGCAGCCAACATAAAGGGGAATCCCAAAGTCTTCTCTAGACATATAAATAGTAAATGGGTGGTAAAAGGAGGAATAGGGCCAATTAGGAACATAAAAGGGAATTTATACATGGACGAAGAGGCCATGGCTGAGGTATCAGGCATCCATCTTTATCAAGGAGATAGTTGCTATCCAGGCCATGGTGACAGATGAGGAAACTCTGTCACTAGAAGGGTTCAAAATTGATAAGGAGGAAGTGTTGAATAGACTGTCAAGGCACCAGGACTGTATGAGATGCATCCAAGGATATTGAAGGACCTGAGAGTAGAAATTGCAGGGGCACTGGTCATAATCCTCCAGTCTTCCCTAGACTCAGGGGTGGTGCCAGAGTACTGGAGAATTGCAAACATTACACCCTTGTTCAAAAAGAATTGTAAGGATAAGCCCAGTAATTACAGAGCAGTCAGTTTAACTTCAGAGGTGGGCAAGATTCTAGAAACAATTATTTGGGATAGAATTAGTAGTCACATGGAAAAATATGGGTTGATAAGGAACAGCCAGCAGGGAATTCTAAAGGGGAAATTGTGTTTAACTGACTTGCTGGAGTTTTTTGAAGAGGTAACAGAAAAGGTCGATGAGGGTAATGCTGTCGATGTGGTGCACGTGGACTTTCAAGGGGGAGGGGAAAGAGCCAAGCCCCCTGTATTGAGTGCTGGGCCCGTGTTGTGAGCCTGGCATCTGTGCTGCAAGCTGGGCCCCTAAGGCGCAGGTCTCACCAGGCCCCTGTGCTGTGAGCCTGGCCCCCATGCCGTGCTGCGTACCAGGCAGGGCCCCCATGCTCTGAGCTGGGCCCCTGTGCTGTATTCCAGGCCCCCATGCTATGAGCCAGGCTGGGCTTGGCCTCCATGCTATGAGCCGGCCCATGCCTCGGTGCTGCGAGCCAGGCCATGCCGGGCTATTGTGCTTAAGCAGGGTTGGGCTGGGTCTCAGTGCCGGGCGGGGTCTCGGTGCCGGGCTGGGCCTCGGTCCTGGGCTGGGTCTCGGTGCCGGGTTGGGCCTCCGTGCCGGGCTGAGTCTCGGTCCTGGGCTGGGTCTCTATGCTGAGTGCCTGGCCCCCATGCTGTGATTGTATTTCAGAGAGAGCTCGGCCACTTCAGAGGCAGTTAAGAGTCAATCATATTGTGTGGGATGGAGTCATGTAGACCAGACCAGGCAATTGGACAGCAGGTTCCCTTTACTGAAGCAAAACATTTGGGATTTTGTTTTGAATGTTCCACAAATTCCAAAATGTATTAAATTCAGTTTCACAACATGGAGAGGCTGGGGTGAGCAGCATAGTTGCCTTTCAGGGGGATGATCTGCTGATAGTGTGAGATGAAGAGGGGTGAGAGGAGGCTCGTGCGAAGCATAAACACCAGCCTGGACCAATTCGGTTTCTGCACAGAGGACCAGCCCAGGCCAGCTCACAGCCTGGGAGTTCCAGCTCGCTGCAGAGGCTCAACTCAAACATGGAGACCCAGTGTTTCTCGCAGCCCGGGTGCCAAGCATTCAATAAGGGGCCCAGCTCATAGCTTGGACAAGGAGGCCCAGCCTTGCCAAGCTCACAGCACAGAGGCCCTGCCCCGTTTGCAGCATTGGAGCCCAGCCTGGCTCACAGCTTGGAGGCACAACCTGGTCCGGCTTGCAGTGCATGGGCCTGCCCTGGCACAGTTCGCAACAGAGAGGCCCTGCCCTACTTGGAGCATGCAGGCCCAGCCTTGCATGCAACACAGAGGCCCAGCCAGGCTTGGAGCACTCAGGCCTGGCCCGGTTCACAGGTCTGGTACAGCTCACAGCTTGGGCTTCAGGCTTGCAGCACAGGCCTGGCCCTGCATCGATCGCAGCATGTGGCCTGGCCCGGCATTCCACATGGCTCAGCTTGCAGCACAGAGGCCTAGCTGGGGCTAGTTCACAGCACGGAGGCCTCACCTATCCCAGCTCGCGACACAGAAGCCCGGCCCAGCTAGCAGCATGGAGACCCAGCATGGACCCAGCCGTGCCAAGCTCGCAGCAGGGCCTGGCAAGGCTAGAAGCACAGGGGACCAGAATAACCTGGCTCGCAGCAAGGATTCCTGGCCAGGCTCAGTGCACGCAGGCCCGGTCCAGTTCGCAGCATGGGGGCCCGGCTCACAGCACAGAGGCCCAACCCAGTCTGGCTTGCAGCACGAGAAATGGCTCAGAGCATGGAGGCACAGTGAAGCCCGATCGAACTTGCAGGATCGAAGGCCCAGCCCAGCCTAGTTCCAGCAGGGAGGCCCGGCCTGGCCTGGCTTGCAGCCTGTGGACTGGCCTGCATCAGAGTGTGCAGACCCTGTCCACATCACAGGAGGGACATCCGGTCTGGCACGGCTTGCAGCAGGGAGGCCCAACCCAGCCCAGCTGGTTCACAGCATGGAGGCCTGGCCCAGCCTGGACTGGCCCAGCTCGCTGTACAGATCCCTGGCCCAGCCCTTCTTGCAGTGTGGAGGTCTGGCCGGCCAGGGCTGGGCCTGTGTGCTGCGAGCCTTTAGTGTGAAAATCAGAAATAGAAGATCCCAGGCAGAATCTTACTTTAATCTCTTCCTATACAAGAGAGTGTGATTGTTCATATCCTGAAGTTTTCCCTCTTCCCCCATTTATACAGCACCTTTCACATAGTTCAATATCCCAAGGTGCTTTGCAAGACTGTGAACATAATTTGGGAGCTTGCTGTGCACACATTGGCTGCCACGTTTCCTACATTACAACAGTGACCACTCTTCAAAAGGACTGCATTCGCTGTAAAGAGCTTTGGGACATCTGGTGGTCATGAAAGGCTCTATATAAATGCAAGTCTTTTTTTTCCCCTTTTCTGAGGAGGTTACAGAGATAGGGAGGGTGGGTGGTCTTGGAGGGATTTGAAAAGACAGGAAACATCCAGATCCCAACACACAGACAGAACTGACCATTCACAGTCCACAGGATAATAACCAGCTCCCAACACACACACAGAGCCCAACAATAGGAAATCAGTAAGAATCCTCAGACACTCTGCACCTCCCAGATAATTACACCTCACCTTCTCATATTCAGTAATGAGCCATCAACAAAAGTCAGCCTGTAAATCAGAAGGGAAATGCTTCCAATAAACACACTCAATATCCAACACACAGCTCCAGGCAAACAGTTCAGCACAAAGCACCTAGTAAACAGCTCAAAATAAAAACAGAATTACCTGGAAAAACTCAGCAAGTCTGGCAGCATCGGCGGAGAAGAAATCAGTCAACGTTTCGAGCCCTCATGGCCCTTCAGCATAGTTTCAACAAGGGAGAAATATGCTGGATCTTCTCACACAGCATAAGGGGCATTTCCACAGCTGATTCCCCACAGGATAGTCAGGCTGCCTGAAGATTAGTGTGGATATTATGTGATGTAATTATTATAAATTGTGTTCGTTCACTCACCATCTCCTGAGTTGGTTTTGAGTCCCTACAGGAAGTGAAGCAGCTGTGGAACAGGAAGAGGAGGGAATGGGCAGAGTGGGTGGGGCTCTCTGATTGACGTCTCTCACAGCCAATCCAAATATTTCTGGAGTAACATGAGTTTCCTGAAGTTTGGGAAACTGACCGGTGAAACGGAGGCGACTTTGAGCAGCAGATCAGGTGGGGATTTAAACTTGTCATTGTCCCATCTGAATAAAACCTCACTTATTGCAGCTGCTGTCTCAGTTCCCCTGGTAAATGTTTGACAGAGATTTCTAGTGTGGGAATAGCATTCTTCATCCTCGGAGACTTTCAAACTGACATCATCAGTGTGGGATGTGTAGCCTCGGATGTGTTTGACAGCAGATCAGAAGACCCACAGCATCCAAGGCAGCGATGACGTGCAGTGGTGGGATCAGCACCTGCACCGGAGATAGAGAGGGTGCACAGGCGGGAGGGACACGGGAGAGAGGGGGGGACACTGGAGCGGGGGGGACACGGGAGAGAGGGGGACACGGGAGAAGAGAGGCACAGTAGGTAGAGTGGCATGATAGAGAAAGGGGCATGGGAAGGATTAACAGAGAAGAGAGTAGGATGGGAGATTGAAACTGCTTCAGGAGTGACTCTCAGTGAGTGAGTCTGACTCGGGGAGTGAATTTGGGAGTAAGTCTGTGCTCGGAGAGCATCACTGTGATTTGGAGACTGATTCCAGGGTGACGATCTGTGGGGAATTAAATAACAGACAGTTAGCCCATGGAGGGAGGCAGGCCAGTGTTGGTGGGAGAGAGAGAGACAGGGCGGTGCTGGTGAAAACGTGGGCAGATCGGGTCAGGTTGGGTCAGTGGGTGCTGGGCAGGGGGTGAGTGGAGGAGTGGTGCTCTCTGACAATAGGAAGAGCCACCCAAAATCCAGCCTCGCTTCTGATGAAAGGTCATCTCGAGCTGCGTTATTAACTCTGTTTCTCTCCACAGATGCTGCCTGACCAGCGGAGTATTTCCAGAATTTATTGTTTTTATTCTAGTTTTTAAAGCACAGAAATAGACATTTGGCCCATCTGTGTCCAGTGAGTGGGACTGTTATTGCTTAGCCCACTTTTGCCTCTTCAGTTATCGCCAGAGAATCTCCTGCAATGGTTAATCTTCCCACCCCCATCGCTCTGGAGTCCGACCAAGGGAGTATCCTCGGTCCCCACCTATTTCTCATCCACACGCTGCCCCTGTGTAAAACCATCTGATGACCTGATGTCAGATTCACAGAGGGTCTCTTACAATCTGTCCCATTTTACCTCGAGTCAGAAAGAAATGCCCCTCACCACCAGACAAAACAGAAATCTAGTAGTAAAGGAAAAGCAAGCAGACAGCTTCAAGAGGGAGAGAAATGATTTGAGGACCGGGCCATGGAGCGGAGCACCTTAGATCTACAATCTTAACTGGGGCAGGGGCTAAATGGAGGACAGGCCCTTCAGCACCAGTAAGGGAGATGGATTCAAAACTGGGAGAGTCAAACTTTTATACTTTTACTCCACAGCCTGGAGAAAATAGTCTCTCACCAGTCACAGAAAACCAATGTCGAATGTAGTCCCATGTTATCCATTTAACCATGTTGATGGGTGGCTGAGATGGGGGGATGGAAGGAGGGGGATTGTGAGGGAAAGAGGGGGGATGGGGGGGAAAGAGGGAGGATGGGGGGAAGGAGGGGGGAATGGTAAGGGAAGGAGGGGGATGGGGGAAGGAGGGGGGATAGCAGATGAAGGAAGTGGGGCAGAGGTGAAGGACGGGGGTTGGTGTGAAGAAGAGTGGATGAGGGGTGAAGGAGGGGGGGATGGGGTGAAGGAAGGGGAATGCGGTGAAGGAGGGAGGATGGAGGCAAAGGAGGGGGGAATGGGGGCAAAGGAGCGGGGATGGGGGCAAAGAATGGGTGATGGGGGGTGAAGGAGGAGGTATGGGGTAGAGGCTGTGATCCTGCTTCCTGCTACCTGGAGCTGGGATTTACAGGTCGTCACCTCCAACTCCAGCCCCGCCCACGTGACAGCCGCTCGGGCTCACGCTTTCTCAGATTCAAACTTCTGAACACTGGTCAGCAGATGAGAAGAGGAAGACCCACAGCATCCAAGGCAGCGATGATAGGGAGTAGTGAGATCAGCACATGCACGGAGAGAGGGAGACAGGCATGAAAGGGTGACAGAGGCAGAAACCCTCATCACATTTAAAAAACACTGGGATATGAACTGTTTTTTTTTAATTCATTCACGGGATGTGGGCTTCACTGGCTGGGCCAGCATGTATTGCCCATCCCTAGTTGCCCTTGAGAAGGTGGTGGTGAGCTGCCTTCTTGAACCGCTGCAGTCCATGTGGTGTTAGGGAGGGAAATAACTGTTGAAGGAATAACTTCTCCGCATTTAAAATGGGGATGGAATAACTTCTCTACATTAACACTGTCCCATCAAACACTCACAGAGAAGGTACCACACGGGTTATATACAGAGTCAAGCTGCGTCTAAACTGTCCCTGGAGTGTCAGATTAACCCGAATCACTCACACACCCGATTCAGGATCAAGATTCACCTGCCTCAGTCACTCAGACGCTCCTGTATTACTGACCTTAAGGTCATTTGGGAGCAGGACTCAGGCAAATAGGGGGAGAGAGTCCTCCAGACACAGCGCATTTAGTAGTGGGAGGGTGCACTGCTGACCACGATCACTGAGGAATACCAGGTTGTTCTGGAGTGTGGCTGTACTTCAGTCAGTGGGATATCTCGGTGTTACAAGATATTATGAGCCTGTGGAGCCCTCCTCACACACCTCACACTTGAGCAGCCTCTCGCCTGTAGGAATGAGTCAGTGGCTAATGAGGTTCGATGAATGGTTGAAGCTCTCACCACACTTGGTGCCACTCACACTTCTTCCCAGCCTCACCCACAGCCGAACCTTCGGAAAGGTTGGTTCTGATGGAAGGCTCCACACCACTGACCAGTTTCAGATCTGATGATTTATCAAAGCTCCCCTGACCCGACCGATTTCCAGATGATGGTTTCAAGGGACTGGATGTCTTCCCACTGTTGTGTAGTTGTTCCTTGGATGATGGTCAGGATCTGTCTGCACTGTGTTAGAATCATATCTCTCAAAACTGAAGTTTTCTTTTAAAAATGGAAGGACATGGCATGATCTGTACATCAGGATGCTAACCTGGGATTTTTTTTTTAAAGAAAGTTATTAGTTCATCTTGGAACTGTCAACAAGTTGGCCTCTTCCAAAAAATCACCTGCCCCTTATGGTACTAGAGAAGGAGTTGTTTTTGAACTGCAAAGTACTTTAATTAATTAAAAGCTGGGAGACAAGAAGGCAATCACATGGGACAGGGGAAAAATACTTAAGTTGTGAACCTGCTTTTTTTGAAGGCAGTTTTGTTGGAGAACAAAATGAGGAAGGAAGGCTACCTTGACTGGCTCCCTCTCTCTACCTTGCCTAAAATTGTGTGTGGCTATCAACCTGTAGCCAGAGAACCCTCATCTGGGTGTAACTAGTCTGCATTTGGACCTGCAAAGCTAGACCAGTTTGTGAGAACGTCCAGGCATCCATCTCTTCACACGAGAGAACTCCAGCTCGACAGCATCAAGACCCTGTGGATTTTATCCTTTATTTTATAATGTCCATCCTCCAAAGCCCATCTGTGCAGAGAGACTCTATCCTTTGTTTGTCTGTGTGTGTTTGTCTGTGTGTGCACTGGGGGAACTGGGGGAATTCTTTCGGAAGAGTTTATCACACACCTCGTACTTGAGTGGTTTCTCTCCAGTGTGAATGCATCGGTGATTCACAAGTGTTGATGAGTGTGTGAAGGCTCAGCCACACACCTCACACTTGAATGGTTTCAATTCCATGTGGCTGTCTTGTGTTGACAACAGGTACGTACACCTTAGGTGTTAAAAGATATTATGAGCCTGTGGAGCCCTCCTCACGCACCTCACACTTGAACAGCCTCTCACCTGTAGGAATGAGTCAGTGGTTCATGAGGCTCAATGAATGATTGAAGCTATCACTTGGAGCCACTCACACTTCTTCCCAGCCTGACTGATCGCCCACAGCCGAACCTTCAGAAAAGCTGGTTCTGATGGAAGGCTCCCGATTACAATTGCGTGTTAACTAGTACTTGCAACTTGCAAAAAGAAGTTTTGTTTTAAAATAAATTAATCATTCTGAGTGTTTGAAAGAAGTGTGGCCAGAGTCTCTCTTCTTCTGGATCCCAGAGATATAGGTACACAATTGGCTATGTTGGCGAGAAAATTAAACATTTAAATTAATAGTACAGCCTGTGGAGTAGTGGGGCTTGATAATTCGCACATTCCTCCCATCTTGCTCAGAACATAAATTGGGGGCTCGTCCGAGATTTGAAACGAGGACAGCGGGTGATTGGACATGGAATAAAAATTGATAAGGAATAAAAGGGCAGAGACCAGGTTTCTTATACATTGGTAAACTAAAATGGCTTTGGAAGTTGCTAAGACTTTTTTTTACAGATGGAAGATGTAACTTTGACTGGTTGACAGAAATTAACCAAGGGTAAGCTACCGGAATTGGCAGATAAGCAGGAATTAGAATTACCTGTAGGAGCAAGGGAAACAGACATAGTCGAGATAAAAGCGCAGCATTTGAAATTGGAAGGGATACCAGAGAGACCACATTCTCCAGGGGGATGAGCCAGTCGAATTGGCCATGGTTCAGTTGCAAATGAAAAAACTCGAATTGGAGGCGAAAGAAGAGGAAAAGACCTTGTCTCCAGGGAGCAGACTCGGAGGAAGGAGCACCGGAGCGGTGAGTATAAATCTAGCTTACCTCGGGGATTTGCGGGCTTGTCTCCAGGGAGCAGACTTGGAAGGAGGAGTACCGGAGTGGTGAGTATAAATCTAGCTTACCTCGGGGATTTGCGGCCTTGTCTCCAGGGAGCAGACTCGGAGGGAGGAGCACCGGAGCTGTGAGTATAAATCTAGCTTACTTCGGGGATTCGTGGCCTTGTCTCCAAGGAGCAGACTTGGAGGGAGGAGCACCGGAGCGGTGTCCTCGGGGCACAGAGTAACTGAGGCCAAAACTGAAAAAGTGATTCACAGGAAAGCTGTGACCTGATTGGTTGGTAGGAAATCTGCACCAAATTTGAAAAAAAAAACACTACAAAGCTAATTAATACATTAATTAACTAAGTAGAGATGGCTGGGCAGGTGATGTGCTGTAGCTGTATGATGTGGGAGCTGGCAGATCCCATTGCGAGCCACAGTGACCACATGTGCAGCAAGTGTTGGTTGCTGGAGGAACTGCGGCTCAGAATTGATGAGCTGGAGTCTGAGCTCCAGATGCTGCAGCACATCCGGGAGGGAGAAAGTTACCTGGAAGCTTTGTTTCAGGAGGCAGTCACACCCGGTAGATTAAGTACCTCAAATTCGGTCAGTGGTCAGGTTCAGCAGGGCGTGACTGCGAGTGAGGCAGGTAGAGGGATCCTGTGTTCAGGAACAGAGGAGCCTCAGCTCTTGACCTTGTCCAACAGGTATGAAGTACTTTCTCCCTGTGTGGATGAGGAACAAGGAAGGATGAGCCAGCTGACCACAAAACCGTGGCACAGGAGGCCATTCAAGAGGGGGGAGCAAAAATACAAGTGGTAATTGTAGGGGATTCTATAATTACGGGAATTGATAACATCCTTTGTAAGCAGGATCAAGAGTCCCGCATGGTATGTTGCCTGCCCGGTGCCAGGGTGAGGGACATCTCTGACTGGCTTGAAAGGATATTGGAGAAGGAGGGTGAGGATTCAGTTGTTGTGGTCCACATCGGGACAAATAACTTAGGTAAGACTAGGAAAGAGAACCTGTTTGGGGATTATCAGGAACTAGGAACTAAATTAAAGAACAGGTCCTCAAGGGTTATAATCTCCGGATTGCTACCCGAGCCAAGTGCAAATTGGCATGGGGCGCGAGAATAAGGGAAGTAAACACGTGGCTAAAGGAGTGGTGCGGGAAAGAGGGGTTCCATTTCGTGGGGCACTGGCATCAGTATTGGAACAGGAGGGATCTGTACCATTGGGACGGTCTCCACCTGAACTGATCTGGGACCAATGTTCTAGCGAAAACGGTAAATAGGGTGGTCAACAGGACTTTAAACTAGAAAGTGGGGGGGAAGGGAAGGGTAAAACTCCTAGAAGTATGACTAATGGGAAACAAAGCAGCAGGTTAGCATGTGGGGGGGTGGATTCAACTTCATGGAAAATTATGAAAAAACTGAAAGGAAAGGAGAGCCCAGGAGAGGTTATTAAAGTCTCCAGAACACAAAATAGGACGGTGTGTTTGGAAAGGGCTAGGAATCTAACTTCAAGCACATCAGATAAAGGGACGACAATGAGAGGGGGGGACGGGAAATACAGGACTGAAGGTGTTGTATCTGAATGCACGCAGTATACGAAATAAGGTAAATGAACTTGTGGCGCAGATTGAAATTGGCAGGTATGATGTGGTGGGCATCACGGTGACATGGCTGCAAGGGGATCAGGACTGGGAGCTAAATATAAAAGTATATACATCCTATCGAAAATATAGGCAGGTTGGCAGAGGGTGTGGGGTTGTTTTGTTAGTAGGAAATGAAATTAATCAATAGCAAGAAACGACGTAGGATTAGATGATGTAGAATCTGTGTGGGTAGAGTTGAGGAACCGTAAAGGTAAAAAAACCATAATGGGAGTTATGTACAGGCCTCCGAACAGTAGTCAGGATGTGGGGCACAAGATGCACCAGGAGATAGAAAAGGCATATAAGAAAGGCAAGGTTACAATGATCATGGGGGATTTCAATATGCAGGTAGACTGGGAAAATCAGGTTGGTAGTGGATCCCAAGAAAAGGAATTTGTGGAATGTCTACGAGATGGCTTTTTGGAGCAGTTTGTGGTGGAGCCCACTAGGGAACAGGCAATTCTAGATTTAGTGATGTGTAATGAGGCAGATTTGATAAGGGAGCTTAAGGTGAAGGAACCCTTAGGAGGAAGTGACCATAATATGATAGAATTTACCCTGCAATTTGAGAGGAAAAAGCTGGAATCAGATGTAATGGTATTACAGTTGAATAAAGGCAACTACAGAGGCATGAGGGAGGAGCTGGCCTGAATTGACTGGGAGATGAGCCTAGCAGGAAAGACAGTGGAACAGCAATGGCAGGAGTTTCTGGGAGTAATTTGGGAGACACAGCAAAAATTCATCCCTAGGAAGAAAAAGCATACTAAAGGGAGGAAGAGGCAACCATGGCTGACAAGGGAAGTCAGGGACAGCATAAAAGCTAAAGAGAAAGCATACAATGCGGCGAAGAGCAGTGGGAAACCAGGGGATTGGGAAGCCTACAAAGACCGACAGAGGACAACTAAAAAAGAAATAAAGAGGGAGAAGATTAAATATGAGGGTAAACTAGCCAGTAATAGAAAAGAAGATTGCAAGAGTTTTGTTTAGATATATAAAGGGTAAGAGAGAGGCAAAAGTGGACATTGGGCCGCTGGAAAATGACTCTGGAGAAGTAGTAGTGGGGAACAAAGAAATGGCGGAGGAACTGAATAGGTACTTTGCGTCAGTCTTCATGGTGGAAGACACGAGTAATGTCCCCGAAGTTCAAGATAGTCGAAGGGCAGAGGTGAGTATGGTGGCCATTACCAAGGAGAAGGTGCTAGGAAAACTGAAAGGTCTGAAGGTGGATAAATCACCTGGACCAGATGGATTACACCCCAGAGTTCTGAAGGAGATAGCTAAAGAGATAGTGGAGGCATCAGTTGTGATCTTTCAGGAATCACTGGAGTCAGGGAGGGTCCCAGAGGACTGGAAAATTGCTAATGTAACCCCCCTGTTTAAGAAGGGAGTGAGGCAAAAGACGGGAAATTACAAGCTGATTAGCCTGATCTCGGTCGTTGGTAAGATTTTAGAGTCCATTATTAAGGATGAGATTTCAGAATACTTGGAAGTGCATGGTAAAATAGGGCAAAGTCAGCATGGTTTAATCAAGAGGAGGTCATGCCTGACAAATCTGTTAGAATTCTTTGAGGAGGTAACGAGTAGGTTAGACAAAGGAGGGCCAATGGATGTTATCTACTTGGACTTCCAGAAAGCCTTTGACAAGGTGCCACACAGGAGGCTGCTCAGTAAGATAAGAGCCCATGGTGTTAGGGGCAAGGCACTAGCATGGATAGAAAATTGGCTGTCTGGCAGGAGGCAGAGGGTGGGGATAAGGGGGTCCTTCTCAGGATGGCGGCCGGTGACTAGTGGAGTTCCGCAGGGGGCAGTGTTGGGACCACAACTTTTCACTTTATACGTTAATGACCTCGATGAAGGAACTGAGGGCATCCTGGCTAAGTTTGCAGATGATACAAAAATAGGTGGAGGGACAGGTAGTATTGAGGAGGCGGGGAGGCTGCAGAAGGATTTAGACAGGTTAGGAGAATGGGCAAAGAAGTGGCAGATGGAATACAATGTGGGGAAGTGTGAGGTCATGCACTTTGGTAGGAAGAATAGAAGCATAGACTATTTTCTAAATGGAGAGAAAATTCAGAAATCTGGAGTGCAAAGGGACTTGGGAGTCCTAGTCCAGGATTCTCTTAAGGTTAACTTACAGGTTGAGTTGGTAGTTAGGAAGGCAAATGCAATGTTGGCATTTATTTCGAGAGGACTAGAATATAAAAGCAGGGATGTGCTGCTGAGGCTTTATAAGGCTCTGGTCAGACCACATTTAGAATATTGTGAACAATTTTGGGCCCTATATCTCAGGAAGGATGTGCTGGCCCTGGAGAGGGACCAGAGGAGGTTCACGAGAATGATCTCAGGAATGAAAGGCTTAATATTTGAGGAACGTTTGAGGACTCTGGGTCTATACTCGATGGAGTTTAGAAGGATGAGGGGGGATCTGATTGAAAGTTACAAAATACTGAGGGGCCTGGATAGAGTGGACATGGGGAGGATGTTTCCAGTAGTAGGAGAGACTAGGACCTGAGGGCACAGCCTCAGAGTAAAGGGAAGACCTTTTAGAACAGAGATGAGGAGAAACTTCTTTGGCCAGAGAGTGGTGAATCTATGGAATTCATTGCCACAGAAGGCTGTGGAGGCCAGGTCATTGAGTGTATTTAAGACCGAGATAGATAGGTTCTTGATTGGTAAGGGGATCAAAGGTTACAGGGAGAAGGCGGATCAAAGGTTACGGGGAGAAGGCGGGAGAATGGGGTTGAGAAATTTATCAGCCATGATTGAATGGCGGAGCAGACTCGATGGGCCAAATAGCCTAATTTCTGCTCCTATGTCTTATGGTCTTATGGAAAAAGGGAGCATTTCAAAGAGAAGTGGAAATGCGATAACTCGACCTCCAGAGGGAGAAGTTAGCAATGGAGGAAAGAGAGAAAGAACAAGAATATCAGCTGAAAAGTCTGGAAAAGAGCTCTCAGATGCTGAGGAAGGTCTGGTGATGAAAAAACCTCCAACCCAAAGCCTCTTGGGGAGATGTTTAAAATTGTGCAGCTCTCCCAAGGTTTGAGGAAAGGGATGTAGAGACATTCTTTATTTTGTTTGAGAAGGTGGCCAAGCAAATGAAGTGGCCAAAAGAAATCTGGACGTTGCTCCGATAGAGTAGGTTGGTGGGCAGAACTCACAAGGTTTACGCTTCACTTTCAGAAGAGGTTTCTGTGGATTATGATGCAGTAAAAAAGGCTATGCTTAGTGTAAAAACAAAAAGCTACTGCGGATGCTGGAAATCCAAAACAAAAACAGAATTACCTGGAAAAACTCAGCAGGTCTGGCAGCATCGGTGGAGAAGAAAAGAGTTGACGTTTTGAGTCCAACATGACCCTTCAACAGAACCTTCAACAGTTCTGTTGAAGGGTCATGTTGGACTTGAAACGTCAACTCTTTTCTTCTCCACCGATGCTGCCAGACCTGCTGAGTTTTTCCAGGTAATTCTGTTTTTGTTTATGCTTAGTGTTATGAGTTAGTCCCTGAGGCATACAGGCAGAAATTTTAGAATATAAGGAAACAGCCTGGGCAGACCTATACTGGGGTTTGAGAGGGTAAAGCAAAGTAATTTTGACCATTGGATATGGCGTTAAAGGTAGAGACAACATATGAAGCTCTTAGAGAAACAATTCTCTTGGAAGAATTTAAAGATTCACTTCCTCCAATGGTTAGAACCCATGTTGAAGGCCAGAGGGTTAAAGCACCTAGACAGGCAGCAGAGATGGCTGACAATTATGAACTAGTCCATAAACCTAAACCTTTTTTCCGTCATCCTCACAAACTCAAGAAGGATGGAAGGTGGGAATGTGAAAGGAAGGCAAGTAGCCAGGGAAGAGAAGGGACAGCTGGGAGTATGCCAGAAACCCCTCCTGAGGCCAGAAAGGAAGCTGCTGAGGGTGGAAGTGATAAGTGCTTCCATTGTAACAAGGTGGGACATGTTTCTGCCGATTGCTGGAATTTGCATGTGAAATCCATGGGACTTACTGGGATACATAAGGGTGATTCAGGAAAAGGAACCCTGACTGCAAGTACAACAGAACAAATTAAAGAGTTAACTGCAGCTGTGAAACTGAGTGTGAACACTGCTGTGAGTTCAGGAAAGGTGAATGAGATACATGTGTTATAGAGAATTTTTGTAGAGGGGAAAAGTAACGCCTTATCCTGCAAATGAGGAAGCTAAACCTACAATGATACTTAGAGATACAGGAGCCACTCAAACACTTTTGCTGGGGAAAGGCATATCTTTTCCACCAGAGAGCGCATTAAAAGCCAACGTTTTAGTCATTGGTATTGCTGAGGAGTGTATACCTGTATCTTTGTATTGTGTGCACTTGGAATGCAACCTATTGTCTGGGACAGTTACGATAGGGATTGTTCAGCAGTTACCCATAGGTGGAGTTGATTTACTCATGGGGAATTATTTAGCTGGGGCAAAGGTAGTAGCTTCTACCATAATTACAGAAAGCCCAAGTGAAGTTAGAGAGACGGAGCAGTTACAGGAAAAGATTCCAGGAATTTTTCCTTCCTGTGGGATGGCCCAAGCAATGGCTAAGCAAAGCCCATCATTAAAGGCCAGAGTGATACCACAGACAGATATTTGGTTGGCTGAAACTTTCTTTAAAGACTTAGATAATCCGAAAGAGATGTTGAACAAATCTTCTCTAGTTAAGGTTTAACAAGCTGATCCAGAGTTAAGTAAGATTGCACAATCAGCCCAAACTGAAGCTGAAGCTAAGGCAGTTCCAGGATGTTATTCTATTAGAAATGGAATTCTAATGAGGAAGCGGAGACCTCCTCACAGACCTGCAGATGAGGAGTGGACACTTGTTCATCAGGTAGTGTTACCGCCCAAATATCGTAAAGAGATATTACAGCTAGCACATGAAATTCCTCTGGCAGGACATGTAGGGATATGGAAAACTCAAGCGCAAATAAACCGGCAGTTTTACTGGCCAGGTCTTCATAAGGACATGGTGCCATTTTGTAAAACATGCCATACGTGCCAGATGGTCGGAAAACCACAACATGCAATCAAACTCGCACCCTTAATTCCTATACCAGTTTTTGAGGAACCATTCAGTAGGGTGTTAGTGGACTGTGTGGGACCATTACCAAAAACGAAAGCAGGATACCAGTACATCCTTACTATTATGGATACGACAACTCTATTTCCAGAGGCCATCCCTTTAAGAACCATTACGGCTAAAATAGTGGTAGAGAAGTTAACCCAATTCTTTACCTGATATGGATTACCGGTAGAGATCCGTCAGAACAAAGTTCCAATTTTATGTCTAAAAATTTTCAGGATATAATGAGTAGTTTGGGTATAAAATATTTAAAGTCCACAACATATCATCAACAAACACAGAGAGCTTTAGAGAGGTACCATCAAACTCTCAAAACAATGATTAAAGCATATTGTCATGAATATCCCCATGATTGGGGCAAAGGACTGGATTTTCTGTTATTTGCTACCAGAGATTCACCAAATGAATCTACTGGTTTTAGCCCTTTTGAATTAGTTTACGGACATGAGATAAGAGATCCTCTGAAATTAATCAAAGAAAAGTTTTTTAGTAGAGAAGGACGAAGCCGCAATGTTTGATTAAGTGTCCATGTTCCAGGAACAGCTCACAGGAACCTGCAAAGTGGCTCAAGAATATCTTAAAGTTTCTCAAACAAAGATGAAAGAATGGGCAGATAAGCAAGTTGTGACCCGAACATTACAACCAGGGGGTGAAGTTAGTATTATTGTCATTACAGGGGGAACCTCTGAAATCATGGTTCAGTGGTCCATACAAGGTCACTAAAAGGGTTAGTAAAGTAAATTATTTGATAAATACATCGGGTCGTAGGAAAAAGAATCAGCTGTGTCTTATATGTTAAAACAATACCATTGTAGGGAGGAAAATAGGAATGAGCAGGTATGTCAGGTTGTAAGCATAGTGTAGGATGAAAAAGACTGTGAGAGTGAGGTAGAAGGAGATTTAGACAGTTCACACATTAAACCTCCTACTCTCCAGTTAGATAATACAAAGATTAGGACAGTTAGATACCATATTTTCATACTTAATAGGTAGGACAATGGGAGGATCTAGTGAAGTTACTTACAGAACTTAAAGGAATCTGCAGGGATAAACCAGGGTCTACAACTTGAGCCACACAAGATGTGGATCTCAGGGAATTTTCTCTGATAAACCAACATCCGGTTAAGTCCAGAGAAACAAGCAGAAGTGACAGCAGAAATTCAGTATATGTTAGAAAATCACCAAATTGAGCCTAGTCAAAGCAGCTGGTGTTCTCCAATAGCGTTAGTGCCTAAACCTTAATGATTAACCAGATTCTGCACAGACTATAGAAAGGTTAATGTGGTAACAGAAACATATTCCTACCCAATCCCTCGTCTAGAAGATTGTATTGACAGGGTTGGCAGTGCCACGCTCCTTACTAAGATTTGTTGAAAGGATACTGGCAAGTACCTTTAACATCGTGAGCTAAGGAAATATCAGCTTTTGTCATGCCAAATGGGCTATACCAATGCCGAGTAATGCCATTTGGACTAAAAAATGCTCCAACCACTTCCCAAAGACCAATGAATCAGGTGATCGCTAATGTTCCTAACTGTGTGCTTTACTTGGATGATGTATTGGTTTATAGCAACACATGGAAAGACCATTTAAAACAACTGGAAGCCTTATTTAAACAATTACAGTCAGCAGATCTAGTAATAAACCTTGCAAAAAGTGAATTCGCGCAAACACAAGCACCTTATTTAGGGCATATCGTAGGGCAGGGACAAGTCTTGCCAAGAACAGCGAAGGTATAGGCTTTGATGGAATTCCCTGCCCCTAAAACAGGAAATCATGAGATTTTTAGGGATGTGCGATTTCCATTGTAAATTTGTGCCATACTTCAGCACATCAGAGGCTCCACTAACAGATTTATTGCAAAAGAAAGCAGGGGTGGTACAGTTAAGAAAGTGCCAGATGACCTTTCAGAAGCTGAAGGTGATTCTAACCAATGAACCAGTATTAGCCGCCCCTAATTTTGCTAAATCCTTCAAGCTGGCAATCGACACTAGTGACCTGGAGGTGGGTGCAGTGTTACTGCAAGAAGGTGAATCGGGCATAGAGAAGCCAATGGAGTACTTTTCTAAAAAGAATAAAACTGGCAGAAAAAGAAACCCTGGGATTGTTACTGGCTCTTAAGCATTTTGAGGTGTATATCCGTCGTGACTGTATACTGACCATAACCCTTCGGCCTTTGTGGAAAAATTTCAGACTCAGATTGACAGACTGTTCCAACAGAGCTTTCAAATACAACCTTATAACTTGAAGATGGTTCATATTGCAGGGAAAAAATAATATCAAGAATGTAATTTTTTTCTAATTGTCTGGAGAGCAAGAGAGACAGAAAACCGAACAGATTCTGTAGAAGGAGCGAATGGCTGAGTGAATTCTGTTTATATATTATACATATCTTTTTCTGTATACTTTGTGGTGAAACACTTTTAGAAATGGTGTTTCATCTCTTAAGGGCGGAGGCATGTTCGAATCAGATCTCTCAAGACTGATGTTTCTTTTAAAAATGGAGGGATTTAACATGATCTAAACATGTGGATGCTAACCTGAGATTTTTTTAAAGATAATAATTTCACCTTGGAACTGTCAACAAGTTGGCCTCTTCTAAGAGATCGCCTGACCTATATGGTACTGGAGAAGGAGTTGTTTTGTTTATTTTGAACTGCAAAGCACTTTAATTAATGAAAAGCTGGGAGACAAAAAGGCAATCACATGGGAGAAAGGAAAAAACTTAAGTTGTGAACCTGCTTGTTTTGAAGGCAGTCTTGTTGGAGAACAAGCTGAGGAAGGAAGGCTACCTTGACTGGCTTCCTCTTTCTGCTTTGTTTAAAATTGTGTACGGCTGTCAATCTGTAGCCAGAGAACCATCATCTGAGTGTAACTAGTCTGCATTTGGACCTGCAAAGCTGGACCAGTTGATGAGAACTTTCAGGCATCAATCGGGACCAGCAGCCCGGACCGTCTTCACACAAGAAAACTCCAGGTCAACAGCATTGAGATCCTGCGGGCTTTATCATTTATTTGATAACGTCCATCCTCCAAAGCCCATCTCTGCAGAGAGACTCTATCTGGTTGTCCTGTGGGTGTGTGTGTTCTGTGGGAATTCTTTAGGAAGAGATAGATAGTTATACTTTCCGATTACAATTGCATGTTAACCAGAATTGCAACTTAAGAGAAGTTTTGTTTTAAATTAATCATTCGGAGTTTTTGAAAGAAGTCTGGCCAGAGTCTCTCTTTTACTGGGTACTAGAGGTATAGGTACACAATTGGGCATTTCAGTGGGAAAATTAAACATTTAAATTAATGGTACAACCTGCAGAGTAGTCAGGCCTGATAATTCGTGCACTCCTCCCATGCTGATCGTAACAACTGTCTATCCTCTCTGTATTCTCTGGTGTAGTACGGTGAAATTCTTCTGTAAAACAGGAAAAGGAAATATGATTTCCTCCAACTCCCTCTCCTCCTTTACTGAAGGGGCTGGCTCCACAGTTAAAGACTGTTCCACAGTGAGTGCCAGGGCACTGGATAGTGACCAGGAGCATACAACGTGGCTTTATTCTTTCCTTCGCCCAGTCCCCATATACCACAAGGGCAATGGAAAAGACAGTTAGGCGGAGTGTAAAACGGGCTGTGAGCTTGACTCGTGCTGGCAAAGACCAGTTTTACCCTCAGGATGTGTTTAATATAAAGTTGTTAACTCAATTGAAATTTCTCCCCTTTTTTCCCAGAATTATTTGAAGAAAACACGCTGGGCAGGAAGTGCTAGAAGTTAAGGAAAATATTGCTTCAGTGTAGCTGATTGAAGGGTTCTGGTTTATCCTGGGAAATTAGATACACTGCACTCGCTCAGACTGCACATCCCAAATTCAGCTATCAGCCACAGCACTGGGTAAAACTATCAAATCCAAGCCCAGGCTTTTGGGAAAGGCCGAGGCCTTCAGGTAAAATCTTTAAAGAAGGCATTAAAAGATATTTCAATAAATGTGTCTCCAGGTATGACAGCCAAATTGCTATGAAGCTGGATTAACATTCCAGAGATTGTGAGTTCATAATCCAACCACGGAAAGTTACATACATAGAATTACAGTGCAGAAACAGGCCACTCAGCTCAATTGGTCCATGCTGGTGTTTATGCTTCACATGAGCCTCCTCTCACCCCTCTTCATCTCACCCTGTCAGCATATCCTTCTGTTCATTTCTCCCTCATGTGCTTATCCAGTTTCCCCTTAAAGGCATCTACACTATTCACCTCAACCACTCCATGATTCGCATCAGCCTCTCGGTGCCGCAACACTGAATTCAATAAAACTGGTCAACTAGCAGTCACTGGCTATCAGTGTGAATATTATAGGATACAATATGTATAAACTCTGCTCCTTCACTCACTGGATATTCAGTCCTGAACATTAGTGTGGATATTATGGGATACAATCTGTATAAACTCTGCTCCTTCACTCACTGGATATTCAATCCTGAACATTAGTGTGGATATTATGGGATACAATCTGTATAAACTCTGCTCCTTCACCAGGATCGCAGCCGTATAATGTCCCCTTCCACATCCCTCTTCCCTCCTCCTTCACTCTCCCCATCAACATGGTTAAATGGATAACATGGGACTACATTCTACATTGGTTTTCTGTGACTGGTGAGAGACTGTTTTCTCCAGACTGTGGAGTAAAAGTATAAAAGTTTGACTCTCCCAGTTTTGAATCCATCTCCCTTACTGGTGCTGAAGGGCCTGTCCTCCATTTAGCCCCTGCCCCAGTTAAGATTGTAGATCTAAGGTGCTCCGCTCCATGGCCTGGTCCTCAAATCATTTCTCTCCCTCTTGAAGCTGTCTGCTTGCCATTCCTTTACTACTAGATTTCTGTTTTGTCTGGTGGTGAGGGGCATTTCTTTCTGACTCGAGGTAAAATGGGACAGATTGTAAGAGACCCTCTGTGAATCTGACATCAGGTCATCAGATGGTTTTACACAGGGGCAGCGTGTGGATGAGAAATAGGTGGGGACTGAGGATAGACCCTTGGTCGGACTCCAGAGCGATGGGGGTGGGAAGATTAAGCATTGCAGGAGATTCTCTGGCTACAACTGAAGAGGCAAAAGTGGGCCAAGCGATAACAGTCCCACTCACTGGACACAAGCCCTGGGAGAAAGCAGATGGGCCAAATGGTCTGTTTCTGTGCTTTTAAAATTAGAATAAAAATAATAAATTCTGGAAATACTCAGCAGGTCAGGCAGTATCAGTGGAGAGAAACGAGTTAATATTTCAGCTCCGGATGACCTTTCATCAGAAGCGAGGCTGGATTTTTGGCGGTTCTTCTACTCACCCCCTGCCCAGCTCCCCCCGGCCCCGTCCTGACCTGACCACCGTTTTCACCAGCATCGCCCTGTCTCGCTCTCACCAGCACTGGCCCTCCTGCCATGGTCCCATGGTCTCTTATTATTTTGTCAGAGTTGGTCATCCTCATATCAATCTCCAAATCACACTCCTTAAGTCACAGTGTAGTTCTCCGAGCACAGACTTACTCCTAAATTCACATCCAAGTCCAACTCACTCACTGAGTAACACAGTCACTCCCCGAGCACTGGCTCAATCTCCCCTCCCACTCTCTTCTCTGTTCCTCCTTCCCATGCCCCTTTCTCTCCCATGCCCCTCTGTCTCCAGTGTCACTCTCTCCTGTGTCCGCCTCTCTTGTTCCCTTGCTCTCTCCTGTGCCCCCCTCTCTCTTGTGCCCCTCTTCTGCGGTGCCCTCCTCTCTTCTGTGCTTCTCTCTATCTCTCTCCTGTGCCTGTCTCTCCTGTGTGCCCCTCTCCTGTGCATGTGCTGATCCCACACTGCACGTCATCACTGTTTTGGATGATGCTGTAGGTCTTCCTGTTCTGATCTGCTGTCAAGCTCATCCGAGGCTACACATCCCACACTGATGTTGTCAATTTGAAATTTGATGTTGTCCAATTAGGAGGTTCAAGAATGCTATTCCCACACTAGAAATCTCTGTCAAATGTTTACCAGGGAACTGAGACAACAGCTGCAATGTGAGGTTTTATACAGGTGGGATGACAAGTTTAAATCCCCACCTGATCTGCTGCTCAAAGTCGCCTCCGTTTCACCGGTCAGTTTCCCAAGTTGCAGGAAACTCATGTTACTCCAGAAATATTAGGATTGGCTGTGAGAGACGTCAATCAGAGAGCCCCACCCACTATGCCCATTCCCTCCTCTTCCTCTTCCACAGCTGCTTCACTTCCTGTAGGGACTGGAAACCGAGTGAGGAGATGGTGAGTGAAGGAACACAATTTATAATAATTACATCACCTAATATCCACACTAATCTTCAGGCAGCCTGACTATCCTGTGGGGAATCAGGTGTGGAAATGCCCCTTATGCTGTGTGAGAAGATCCAGCTGAGAGAGCTAAAAGCAAAAAACTGCGGATGCTGGAAATCCAAAACAAAAACAAAAATACCTGGAAAAACTCAGCAGGTCTGGCAGCATCTGCGGAGAGGAACACAGTTAACGTTTCGAGTCCGAATGACCCTTCAACGGAACTAAGTAAAAATAGAAGAGAGGTGAAATATAAGCTGGTTTAAGGGGGGGTGGGACAAGTAGAGCTGGATAGAGGGCCAGTGATTGGTGGAGATAACCAAAAGATGTCACAGACAAAAGGACAAAGAGGTGTTGAAGGTGGTGATATTACCTAAGGAATGTGCTAATTAAGGGTAGAAAGCAGGACGAGCAATGTACAGATAGCCCTAGTGGGGGTGGGGTAGGGGTGAAGGAATCGAAAAAGTTTAAAAGGTAGAGATAAAACAATGGATGGAAATACATTTAAAAATAATGGAAATAGGTGGGAAAAGAAAAATCTATATAAGTTATTGGAAAAAAGGGGGATCGGAAAGGGGGTGGGGATGGAGGAGAGAGTTCATGATCTAAAATTGTTGGAACTCAATATTCAGTCTGGAAGGCTGTAAAGTGCCTAGTCGGAAGATGAGGTGCTGTTCCTCCAGTTTGCGTTGAGCTTCACTGGAACAATGCAGCAGGCCAAGGATGGACATGTGGGCATGAGAGCAGGGTGGAGTGTTGAAATGGCAAGCGACAGGGAGGTCTGGGTCATGCTTGCGGACAGACTGAAGGTGTTCTGCAAAGCGGTCACCCAGCTTAGAGAGCTGTTTACTCGGTGCTTTGTGCTGAACTGTTTGACTGGAGCTGTGTGTTGGATATTGAGTGTGTTTATTGGAAGCATTTCCCTTCTGATTTACAGACTGAGTTTTGTTGATGGGTCATGACTGAATATGAGAAGGTGTGGTGTAATTATCTGGGAGGTGCAGAGTGTCTGAGGATTCTTATTGATTTCCTATTGTTGAGTTATGTGTGTGTGTGTGTTGGGAGCTGGTTATTATCCTGTGGACTGTGAATGGTCAGTTCTGTCTCTGTGTTGGGATCTGAATGTTACCTGTCTTTTCAAATCCCTCCAAGACCTCCCATTCCCCCCCCCAGCTATCTCTGTAACTTCCTCAAAAAAGAAAAAAAGACTTACATTTATATAGAGCCTTTCATGACCACCAGATGTCCCAAAGCTCTTTACAGCGAATGCAGTACTTTTGAAGTGTGGTCACTGTTGTAATGAAGGAAACGTGGCAGCCAGTGTGTGCACAGCAAGCTCCCACAAACAGCAATATGGTGATGACCAGATAATCTGTTTTTTAGTGGTGTTGATTGAGGGATTAACATTGATTAGGACACCACAGATAACCCCGCTTCTTCAAAATAGTGCCAAGGGATCTTTTACACCCACCTGAGAGAGACCTGAAGGAGCCTTGGTTTAACATCCCATCTGAAAGACGGCACCTCTGACAGTGCAGCATTTCCTCATCACTGCACTGGATTGTCAGCCTCAAGATTCAAGTCCTGAAGAGGGACTTGTAACTACAACCCGCTGACTCAGAGGTCACAGTTCTACCTCCTGAGCCAAGGTTGACAATCTCCTCAGCTCTCCAACCCTCTAAAACTTCTGCACTCCTTCAATTTTTATCTCTTTAGTATTTGCGATTTTAATTGTTCCACCATTGGTGACCGTGCTTTCAGCTACCTGGGCCCTAAGCTCTGGAATCCCCTCCCTAAACCTCTCAGTCTCTCTACCTCTCTCCCCTTCTTTAAAATACTTCTTAAAACCTACCTCTTTGATTAAGTGTTTGGTCATCTCTCCTCATACCTCCTTATTTGGCTCACTGTCAAATGTTGTCTGATAATTCACCTTGAAGTGCTTTGGGATGTTTTACAATGTTAAAGGTGCTATAGAAATCCAAGTTGTTGTTGTTCCTGGACAGCACAGTGGCCAGCTCCCTAATTTAGGATTATATTGAGCTTCTTGTGTTTAACTCAACTGTCCTTACTTCAGGTTTTACAGCCTGCTGTTCCAGAGGTTAATACTGAAGTTCATTGTGACCGGCTGAAGAGCTCGCTCAGTGTTCAGAAGTGAGGTTATGCTTTGAAATTGATGTGTAGGGAGGGGGTGAATGGAATCTGATTTGATGTAGAGAAATGTAACTCTTTCGAGTTATCAACAGTCACAGATTGTAACTCTTTCGAGTACAATCACAGTTCTTGGTTTCCGGGAGTGGGACATGAACCCACAACCTTCTGATTCAAAGGCAAGGGTGCTATGAACTGAGCCGCAGCTGACACCTCTGCTTTGTACTGTTTCCTGATCATTCAGCTGTCTTGTGTAACTGAAAACAGCTGGTTGATTTGTAGACTGTGTCTTGCTGATTAAGACTGTCCATTCAACCTGTCTGTCAGAGAGAGGCTGAGGTGGCCTGGGATATGTTCAAGGAAGAATTTTGAAGAGATTTACCAGAATGTCCCAGGATTGAGGGATTACAGTTACATGGATAGACCAAGAAGCTGGGATTGTTTCCCTTAGAGCAGAGAAGGCTAAGAGGAGATTTGTTAGAGATCTTTAAAATCGTGAAGGGTTTAGACGGAGTAAATAAAGAGAAACTGTTTCCATTGGCAGCAGGGTCGATAACTAGAGGTTACAGACAAAAGATAATTGGCAAAAGATTCAGAGGTAACTGAAGGAAAATATTTTTTACACAACGTGTGGTTAGGATTTGGAATGCACTGTCTGATAGGGTGGTGGATGTAGATTCAATGGTAACCTTCACTAGGGAATTGGAGAAATACTTGAAAAGAGGAACAATTGTAGGGATAAGGGGAAGTGGGATTAACTAGATTATCCTTCCAAAGAGTTGGCACAGACTCGATGGGCCAAATAGTCTCCTTTTGTGCCGTGCTATTCTATGATTCTGTATGATTCTATGAAGAGTTCTCTGTTACCATCCCTGGCTCTCACTGTCATTTCCCTGTGTTGGTCAGGAATAGGGACACTGTGCATAGGAAGAGGTATAAGCTCCACTCACAGGAGAGACCAGTGATGTCCTGCCTCAGCTCATCTGCTGCTGAAACCCTCATCCAGACCTTTGTAGGCTCTAGACTCAACTATTCCAATGCTCTCCTGGCTGCTCTCACATCTTGCACTGTAAACTTGAGCTCCTCCAAAACTGTGCTGCCCATGTCCTAACTGACATCAAGACCCATTCCCCAATCACCCCTGTGCTCACTGATCGACATTGGCTCCTGGTCAAGCAACACCTCAATTTTAAAATTCTCATCCTTGTTTTCAAATCTCTCCATGGCTTTGCCCCCTGCTATCTCTGTAATCTCCACAGCAATTTGGCTGGAGACATATTTCTTGAAATGTCTTTAAAGATTTTACCTGAAGGCCTCGGCCTTTCCCAAAAGCCTGGGCTCGGATTTGATAGTTTTGCCCAGTGCTGTGGCTGATAGCTGAATTTGGGATGTGCAGTCTGAGCGAATGCAGTGTATCTAATTTCCCAGGATAAACCAGAACCCTTCAATCAGCTACACTGAAGCAAGACTTTCCTTAGCTTCCAGCATTTCCTGCCCAGTGTGTTTTCTTCAAATAATTTGGGGAAACAAGGGAGAAATTTCAAAATCTATGTTGAACTAACATTTCTCCTGAGTGTTTATACATTAAAAACATACTCTAAGGGTAAAACTGGTCTTTGCCAGCATGTGATGTGCTCATAGTGAATTGATAGCCCGTTTTACACTCCGCCCGATTGTCTTTTCCATTGTCCTCATGGTGTCTGGGAAGATAGTGGAGCTCGGCGGAGAAGAGTAAGTAGCCACGTTGTCTGGAGAAAATCAACCATCTTTTTTCTTGTTTTACAGAAGGATCGCACCATACTACACCAGAGAATACAGAGAGGATAGACACCGCAGATAGATCCTGACCATCACCCAAGGAACAGCTGCACAACTGTGGGAAGACATCCAGTCCCTTCACAGCATCGCTCAACACAGAGAAGGTTGGGCAGTGAAACCATCATCTGGAAATCAGTCGGGTCAGGGGAGCTTTGACATATCATCAGATCTGAAACTGGTCAGTGGTGTGGAGCCTTCCATCAGAACCAACCGTTCTGAAGGTTAAGCTGTGGGTGATCAGTCAGGGCGAGGCTGAGAAGACTGTGAGTGGGCTCCAAATGTGGTGAGAGCATCAGTCATTCATTGAACCTCTTGAACCAATGACTCATTCCTGCAGGTGAGAGGCTGTTGAATTGTGAGGTGTATGAGGAGGGCTCCACAGGTTGATAAGTTCTCCATACGCAAGGTGGATTTGTTGTCCCACCTGTAACACAAGGACAGCCACATGGAAGAGAAAGTATTCAAGTGTGAGATTTGGGACCGAGCCTTCACATGGCATTTGACACTCGTGAATCACCAACGTATTCACACTGAGGAGAAGCCATTCATGTTCAAGGTGTGTGACAAATCATTCTCGATTTCATCGAACCTCCAAGCACATTCACACAGGGAGGAAGCCATTCAAGTGTGATGTGTGTAACAAGAGCTTCGCACAAGCATTGGGTGGTTCAGGGGTGCATCCACACAAGGGAACAACCATTCACATGCGAGGTGTGTGATTTGTCATTTTCACAGTCATCGAATCTCCGTGTACACCAACACATTCACACCGGGGAGAAACCATTTATGTGTAATGTGTGCGAGAAATCTTTCTCTATGTCATTGTATCTCTGTATAGACCAATGCAGTCAAATTGGGGAGAAACCGTTTACCTGTGATGTGTGCAACAAAGCCTTCTCAAGGTCATGCAAGCTGCGCTGACACCAACACGTTCACACAGGGGCGAAACTATTCACGTGTGAGGTTTGCAATAAAGCTTTTGCAATATCTACAAGCCTTCTGATACACCAGAGGATTCACACAGGGGAGAAACCCTTTAGATGTGAGATTTGTGAGACGGGTTTCACCCACTCCTCCAAACACCTGATGCACCAGCGCATTCACAATGGGGACAAACCATTCACGTGTGATGTGTGTGACAAATCATTCTTGCAGTCAGTGAACCTCTGCGCACACCAACACATTCACACAAGGCAGAAACTGTTTACATGTGAGGTGTGTGATAAATCCTTCTCAGTGTCATCGAGCCTCCACGTACATCAATACATTCACACGGGAAAAACTGTACAGGTGTGAGGCATGTGACAAATCATTCTCACAGTCATTGATCCTCCGCACGCACCAATGCACCCATACAGGTGAGAAACCATTCACGTTTGATGTGTGCGACTCGAGGTGATCAAAACTCCTGCTCCACCAGAGGATCCACACAGGGGAGTAACCCTGCAATGTGAGGTTTGTGAGAAAGCTTTTGTGACATCTTTGACCCTCCTGGGTCACCACAGGATTCACACAGGAGAAACTCTTCATGTGTGTTGTTTGCGACAAGGCTTTCACTCACTCCTCCGATCTCCTGAAGCACCAGTGAGGTGTGTGTCAAGGCTTTCACACAGTCAGTGAATCTCCTGGTCCATACACTCACACAGGGAGAAACCCTATCGGAGTGAGTTCTGTAATAAAGCCTTCACACAGTTGTTGAACCTCTTGGAACGTCAGGGAACCCACACGGGAGTCAAAGAACAAAGAAAAGTACAGCACAGGAACAGGCCGATCATATTGCTTGTCAAACTAAAACATTTTGCACTCCCAGGGTCCGTATCCCTCTATTCCCATCCTATTCTCGTATTTGTCAAGCTGCCTCTTAAACACCACTATTGTACCTGCTTCCACCACCTCCTCTGGCAGCGAATTCCAGACACACACTACCCTCTGCGTAAAAAACTTGCCCCGCACATCTCCTCTAAAGTTTTCTCCTCTCACCCTAAATCTATGTCCCCTAGTAATTGACTCTTCCACCCTGGGAAAAAGCTTCTGACGATCTAGTCTGTCCATGCTACTCATAATTTTGTAAACTTCTATCAAGTTGCCCCTCAATCTCTGTCGCTATAGTGAGAACAATCTGAGTTACTCCAACCTCTCCTCATAGCTAATAACCTCCAGACCAGGCAGCATCCTGATAAACCTCCTCTGCACCCTCTCCAATGCCTCCATATCCTTCTGGTAATGTGGCGACCAGAATTGCATGCAATATTCCAAGTGTGGCCTAACCAGGATTCTATACAGCTGCAGCATGACTTCCCAGCTTTTATACTCAGTACCCCTGCCAATGAAGGCAAGCATGCCATATGCCTTCCTGACTACCTTATCCACCTGCGTTGCCACTTTCAGTGACCTGTGGACCTGTACACCCAGATCCCTCTGCCTATCGATGCACTTAAGGGTTCTGCCATTTACTGTATAATTCCTGCCTGTATTAGACCTTCCGAAATGCATTACCTCACATTTGACCGGATTAAACTCCATCTGCCATTTCTCTGCCCAAGTTTCCAACCGATCTATATCCCGTTGTATCCTTTGACAATCCTCTTCACTACCTGTAACTCCTCCAACCTTAGTATCATCTGCAAACTTACTAATTAGCCCAGTTACATTTTCCTCCAAATCATTTACGTATACTACAAACAGCAAAGGTCCCAGCACTGATCCCTGCGGAACACCACTAGTCACAGCTCTCCATTCAGAAAAGCACCCTTCCACTGCTACCCTCTGTCTTCTATGACTAAGCTAATTCTGTATCCATCTTGCCAGCTCACCTCTGATCCTGTCAAACCCTTCCAGTGTGACGTGTGCCAGGATTGTTTCACCTACTACTCCTCTCGCCATACACCGACATCTCCACATGGACTTGGAACCGGGTCACCTGCTTCTGTTACACTGAGAGTTGTCTGTGTTGTTTGCCCTCAAGTGTTCACACAGGGGAGCTGTCGTTCCAAAGTACTGTCTATTCTCAGTAGTGTCTGTCTCGAACCTCCCACCATCAGTCCAATTTTTCAGGAAGGCCAACTTAACCTTTGATCAGATCACCAAAGGAAGACAACAGTATGTATAGAAGCTCCTGCTTTTGCACAGATGTCACTGTGTCTCTGGGAGGATTTCCTCAGCCACAGGAAGTAGGCGATTCAGGAGAATGTGTGTCAGGATTTTCTCTGCTCTGGACAGGAGGGAAATACCTCAATAGTTTCCACAGTGTGATTTATCACCCTTCTTGGAGATAGTTACAATTGTCACATTCATGAAATCAGGGGAGTTCATTTTGTTCCCAAACCCATAATGCATGAAGCCTTGGTATGAGCAGAAGTCCACCAGCTTTGAAGACCTCAGCTTGAATACCATTTGGGCCACAGGCTTTGTTGTTTTTCATCTGTTTGATTGTTTGTTGTAGCTCTCCCATCGATGGTGACTCACCTATGGATTCTACCACAGGCACTGGAGGATAGACTGGAGGGTATCAGCTGCCACTGTGGATTCATAGTTGAGGAGTTGTTCAAAATCTTCTTTCCAGCGTTAACAATGGCATTGTCATCCTTAAGAAGAGAAACACCATCCTGTGAACAAAGGGGATTTTGTCCGTATGACCTCGGTTTATAGATGGCTCTGATGACATCAAAAAAGCTTCGCATGTTGGATCTCTCGGGCTTTCTCTTCCCACACGTCCTTTATATTCTGGGCTGTGGAGGCCGATTGTTTCCATTCTGAGGGGTCACATATTTGCACGTTATGTTCATCGAGCCAGTCCTAGTGATGACGATGCACGAGCTCAATGGTCTGGACACAGGAGTTTAGTACAGCTGGCTTTATTTGATCCCATTGTTCAGGAATCGACTTGGATGTGTGAAGATTTTCCAGATTGGTCGTGAGCTGCACCTGGAAATCCTCTCTTCGGTCGAGCTATTTTAGGTCTGAGACATTGATCTTCTTCCTCTTGGACTTTTGGGCCTTGTGATGTCTTGGTGCTGGGTGGATGTTCATCACCGATTGAACAAGTCAATGATCTAACCAGGAGGTATCAGTCCCCCACATGGATCGAGTGATGCAGACATCAGTTAGAACTTTGATTTGGCTTTAGACCTTCCAGAGGAACCTCCGACATGGTCTTTGTTGCCAGGCAAACCCAAGAAAAATGTCGAGAACAACACCAGGAACTCTTCATTACATTCATCAATGTGACCAAAGCGTTTAACTCAGTAAATCGTGAGGATCTGTGGATTGTGTTCCAATGATTTGGATGTCCAACAAACGTCATCATAATTCTGCCATTGCTTCATGATGATATGACTGCAACTGTCTTGAGTGGGAGATCTGAAACAGAAGCCTTCCAAATCCAGACTGGTGTCAAGCAAGGCTGTGTGATAGCCCCCATTCTATTTATAATCTACCTGACAGTGACTATTCACCTCATCAAAGATCAACTGCCCTCTGGTGTCAGTATTAAATACCAACGAGATGGGAAACTCATTTACCTCGGTCCCCTCCACACCAAAACTAAACTGAGCACCATAGATACACATGTTCTACAGTTTGCAGATGACTGCAGTGTTGTTGCCCACTCTGTAACAGATTTGCAAACCTCTCTCGATCTCTTCAATTCTGCCTGTGTTTTTATGATGTAAACGAATTCCATTCTGTCCCGCTAAAGTTCGGTGTCATTTCTGACCATCGGAGTTGGGAGCCAGACTAAAGCACAGGGATTTTAAAGAACTTCTGTCTGTCGTATTCTGAGAGAGTTTCCCCTGATATGAGTGTGCGTGTGTTAGTAAAGTGAGCCAACTCACAGGAGTGGGTATGGGGTCAAGTCGGAACCTGCTGGTGATGTGAATTATAGACAGATCCTCTTCAGGTGACGGGTGTTTGACGAATACCATGGGGAATGTTTGTACTCTCCTGTCTGGGAGGACTACCATCCTGAGTGTGGTGAGGGAGTGGGGGTGAGTCTCTACAGACCTGAGTTCCCTCAGCCCATCATACCTTGATGTAATAACGGTGTGAAATGTTCACCTTACACTCTTCCAAGATTCATTTCATGTTCTGGGAAAGATCTTGAGTCATTTTCAAATTTTTTATTATTTTGGTTGTTTCAAAGTTTGGTGTGAGCTGAATATTGTGTTGTTGTTTGTCTGCTGTTTTATCAATCTTCTGTATAGATCCATAACTCACATTCAGTTCACTTTTTAAACTTAGCCCAAACCAACTGATTTGTCAGCATGGTGTGTCCCTATTCACTGAAACACTCAGGAGCCTACAGTAAGAGTCCTGTACACAACATATTGGTCAATGTCACTGTGGGCTGGTTTACTTTCTCCATCAATGGGTTTATACTTTCCAGTTCACAGGAAGTGTAATATTTCCTAAAGGAAGAAAGACTTGCTTTTTTATCTCAACTTTCACAAACTAACGGCGTCTGAAGGCGCTTAGGCCAATGAAATGCTTTTTGAATGTAGTCAATTATAATGTCGAAAACATGGCAGCAAATTTACACACAGCAAGCTCCCACAAACAGCAATGTGATAATGACCAGATTATTTATTCTGGTGATGTTGATTGCAGGATCCATATTGGCCAGTAGATCAGGGATAACTCCTGCACTTCTACAGCGTCGTGTCATAGGATCTTTTCCATTAACCTGAGAGGGCAGACGGGGACTTGCTTTAACTGATCTGAAAGATGGTACCTCTGACAGTGTAGCACTCCCTCAGTACTGCACTGAAGTGTCAGCTGCACTGCTCAATTCTCTAGAGAGAGACTTGATCCCACAACCTTCTGACTCAGAGACAAGAGTGCTAACTAAGCCATGACTGACAACAATGTTGTAAGCTGGCAGCCTGAAAGTTTGATTTGATTTAAAGTGGTAGAGCTGCAGGTGTCAGTGTTGTCTTTGTGTCTGGGTTTCTGAAGCTGTGAAAGGTGGTAAAGTCCCTGGTGCCCTGGAGAAGTGAAACTGATGGAGAAAGTGGGTAGACTCCAGGAGTGAGGAACAACCTAGAGACTCGGTACTGATAGAGGATCCCCACATCAAGCAAAAAAAACAAAAAACATCCTAAATCCCACTAACTCAAGTACAGCAACACTCCAAGATAACCTGGTATTCTTCACTGATACTGGTCAGCACTGCACCCTCCAGCCACTAGATGCGCTGTTACTGGAGGACTCCCCCCCCACCCCTGTTTGCCCAGGTCCTGCCCCCAAAAAACACCATCCAATGACATAAAGGTCAGTAATACAGGAGCGTCTGAGGCAAGTGAATCTTGATCCTGATCCAAGTGTGTGAGTGACTTGGGTTAATCCAACAATCCAGGGACAGTTTAGGTGGAGCTTGACTCTGTATCTAACCCTTGCGGTACCTTCTCTGTGAGTGTTTGATGGGACAGTGTCAACATGGAGAAGTTATTCCATCCCCATTTTAAATGTGGAGAAGTTATTCCTTCAAGTTCATATCCCAGTGTTTTTTTGTAAGTGATGAGGGTTTCTGCCTCTATCACCCTTTCAGACAGTGAGTTCTAGAGCCTCACCGCCCTCTGGGTGAAAAAATTACTCCTCAACTCCCCTCTAATCCTTCCATCAATTACTTTAAATCTCTGCTCCGTGTTTATTGACCTCTCTGCTCAGGGAAATAAGATTGAAACAATCCCATCAGCTGCCTCTGCCACTAGCCCGCCAGGACAAACTTCCATTAATGCTCCCTCCTGCCCGAGCCCTGAACTCACATCTTTCTCCAGTTTCTCTCCTATCCCCCCTCATACCCTCTCTGAGCTCATCTTGTCCATGAGACCCACCTCCTGTTCCCTTGACCCTATTCTCACTAAGCTGCTAATCACCCAACTTCCCCTCCTGGTCCCTATTTTAGTTGATGTTCACGGTTCTCTTCAGATGTCGTCCCTCTCTCCTTTAAATCAAATATTATAACCCTTGTTCTGAAAAAACTAACCCTTGACCCCCTCCGTCCTTGCAAACTATCGTGCTACCTCCAACCTCCCTTTCCTCTCCAACGTCCTTGAACATGTTGTCATCTCAGGTCGGGGTCAGGCAAGGGGTGTGGCATCAGGCAGGCGGGGGGTTGGGGGGAGTCGAGAGGCCAACAGAGAGGTCTGGTAAGGAGTGAGGAATCACTCTCCAAGGCATCTCCGAATCACAGATTCAGTCTTTGAGTCAAAATCACTCTCTCAGTCACAGAGTCACTCTCCAACACAGTTTACACCCCGAGCACAGATATACACCCCAAGTCACTGCCCGAGCACCGGGTAATCTTTTCTCCCACTCTCCTCTTTTTCTCCCTCATGTATCCCCTCTCTCTCTTGTGCCCCCCTGTCTCTTGTTTCCTTCTAACCTATCTCCCTCTCTCCTCTGTGCCCCTCTCTCCTGTCTCCCTATCTCCGTGCTTGTGCTGATCTCACCACTCCATTTCATCGCTGCCTTGGATGCTGTGGGTCTTCCTCTTCTGACCTGCTGCCCAGCGTTTGGGAGTTTGAATCTGAGAAAGCGTGAGCCCGAGCGGCTGTCACGTGGGCGGGGCTGGAATTGGAGGTGCTGCACCTGTAAATCCCAGCCCCTGGGCGGCGGGAACCAGGATCACAACCATTTAACCCCCTCCCCCCTCCTTCACCCCCCATCGCCCCCTCCTCCACCCCCCGTCCCCCCCACCTTCACCCCCCCCATCCCCCCTCCTTCACCCCCCTCACCCCCTTTCCCCCTCCACCATCCATCCACCCATCTTCACCCCCCCTCACCCCCTTTACCCCCTATCCCCTCCTTCACCCCCTTTTCCCCTCCACCCGCCATCCTTCACCCCCCCATCCCCCCTCCTTCACCCCCCCCATTCCCACTCCTTCACCCCCCATCCCCCTCCTTCACCCCCCACGCCCCTCCTTCACCCATCCCCCCTCCTTCACCCCCCATCCCACCTCCTTCATCCCCCATCTTCACCCCATCCCCCCTTCTTCACCCCCCCATCCCCCTCCTTCATCCCCATAACCGCCTCCTTCACCCCAACCCCCTCCTTCACCACCCATCCCACCTCCTTCATCTCCCATCTTCACCCCCCCATCCCCCTCCTTCACCCCCATCCCCCGTTCTTCACCCCCCATCCCCCTCCTTCACCCCCATAACCCCCTCCTTCACTCCCCCACCCCTCCTTCGCTCCACCAACCTCCTCCTTCACCCACCCCCATACCCCCCTCCTTCACCCCACCATCCCTCCCTCCTTCACTCCCCATCCCAGACACCCATCAATATGGTTAAATGGATAACATGGGACTACATTCTACACTGGTTTTCTGTGACTGGTGAGAGACTGTTTTCCCCAGACCATGGAGCCCTTGGTCGGACTCCAGAGCGATGGGGGTGGGAAGATTAACCATTGCAGGAGATTCTCTGGTTACAACTGAAGAGGCAAAAGTGGGCCAAGTGATAACAGTCCCACTCACTGGACACAAGCCCTGGGAGAAAGCAGATGGGCCAAATGGTCTGTTTCTTTGCTTTAAAAACTAGAATAAAAACATAAACTGCTGGAAATACTCAGCAGGTCAGGCAGCATCTGTGGAGAGAATCAGGGTTAATATTTCAGCTCGAGATGACTGTTCATCAGGAAGGAGGTTGGCTCTTCCTTTTGACAGAGAACACCGCTCCTCCACTCACCCCTGTTTTCACCAGCACTGCCCTGTCTTGCTCTCACCAACACTGGCCCACCTTTCTCCATGGTCTAACTGTCCCTTATTTTATTTCCTCAGAGTTCGTTATCCTGGAATCAATCTCCAAATCACAGTGATGCTCTCCAAGCACAGACATACTCCCAAATTCACTCCCCGAGTCAGACTCACTCAATGAGAGTAATTCCTGAAGCAGTTTCAATCTCCCCTGCCATTCTCTTCTCTGTTACTCCTTCCCTTGCCCCTTTTTCTATCATGCCCCTCTGCCTACTGTGCCTCTCTCTCCTGCGTCTTCCCCTTTCTCTCCCATGTCCGCCCATCTCTCCCAGGCCCCCCTCACTCTCCTGTGTCCCTCTCTCTCCTGTGTATGTGCTGATCCCACCACTGCACGTCATCACTGCCTTGGATGCTGTGGGTCTTCCTCTTCTGATCTGCTGTCAAACACATCCGAGGCTACACATCCCACACTGATGTTGTCAGTTTGAAAGCCTCCCAGGATGAAGAATGTTATTCCCACACTAGAAATCTCTGTCAAACGTTTGCCAGGGGAACTGAGACAGCAGCTGCAATAAGTGAGGTTTTATTCAGATGGGAC
Organism: Cetorhinus maximus; assembly: GCF_964194155.1. NCBI lineage: Eukaryota > Metazoa > Chordata > Chondrichthyes > Lamniformes > Cetorhinidae > Cetorhinus > Cetorhinus maximus. The sequence continues at coordinate 38,359,028 of NC_135899.1, forward strand.
AATGACAAGTTTAAATCCCCACCTGATCTGCTGCTCAAAGTCGCCTCCGTTTCACCGGTCAGTTTCCCAAGCTTCAGGAAACTCAGGTTACTCCAGAAATATTTGGATTGGCTGTGAGAGACGTCAATCAGAGAGCCCACCCACTCTGCCCATTCCCTCCCCTTCCTCTTCCACAGCTGCTTCACTTCCTGTAGGGACTCAAAACCAACTCAGGACATGGTGAGTGAACGAACACAATTTATAATAATTACATCACATAATATCCACACTAATCTTCAGGCAGCCTGACTATCCTGTGGGGAATCAGGTGTGGAAATGCCCCTTATGCTGTGTGAGAACATCCAGCTGAGAGAGCTGTTTACTCGGTGCTTTGTGCTGAACTGTTTGCCTGGAGCTGTGTGTTGGATATTGAGTGTGTTTATTGGAAGCATTTCCCTTTTGATTTATAGGCTGAGTTTTGTTGATGGGTCATTACTGAATATGAGAAGCTGGGTCTGTGCGTGGGGGCTGCAGACAGGGGGCTGATCACTGGGGCCTGAGCCAATCGGGGTTCCTGGGCTCATTGGCCAATAGCCTGTTAATCAGGATGGTCATTGTCAAAAGCAGCCAATCCGGTGCATAGTCTGTCCTGATTGACAGGCTATCTGATCAATCATTGCTCTTGTTCTGAACAAAAGCCAATCAGGGTGGTGCCAGATTGGCCAGCGCCCCCCCCCCCCCCCTTTCTCACTGACCTGTGCAGTGTTCTGTTGGTGATGTCAGCTGCTGCTTTCTTCACTCTTCTTCAGAGCTGGCTGGAGGCTGCTGGAGAGCAAGGTCAGGTAAAACCCCTCGTGCCTCTATGTTTAATTTACCCTCACAAGGCCCTTCCCTTCCTGACCTCTCCACCCAGTCCAATCTCAGTCGACGGTGCCTCCAACCCCTGGCCCTTCCTTTCCCGACCTCAGCTCAGCACCCCCATCTCAAGCGCAATTAGGAATGGGCAGCAAATGCTGTCCTAGCCAGCGACACCCACATGCTCTGCAAGTATAAATAAAAACAAACTGAGGAGTCAGCCGCTTCAACAAAGGAAGCGAGGGAGTTGGAGGAAATCATGTTTCCTTTTCCTGTTTTATAGAAGGATTGCACCGTACTACACCAGAGAATACAGAGAGGATAGACACTGTTGGTAGATCCTGACCATCACCCAAGGAACAACTGCACAACTGTGGGAAGACATCCAGTTCCTTCACAGCATTGCTCAACACAAAGAAGGTTGGGCAGTGAAACCATCATCTGGAAATCGGTCGGGTCAGGGGAGCTTTGACATATCATCAGATCTGAAACTGGTCAGTGGTGTGGAGCCTTCCATCCGAACCAACCTTTCCGAAGGTTTGGCTGTGGGCGATCGGTCATGGTGAGGCTGGGAAGAAGTGTGAGTGGGTTCCAAGTATGATGAGAGCTTCAATCATTCATCCAGCCTCATGAACCACTGACTCATTCCTACAGGTGAGAGGCTGTTCAAGTGTGAGGAAGGCTCCATAGGCTCATAAGATCTCTTAACAAACAAGGTGCATCTGTTATACAACTGTTAATACAAGGGTAGCATCATGGAAGAGAAACCATTTAAGTGTGAGTTGTGTGATCGAGCTTTCGCACAGTCATCGACGCTCGTGAATCACCGACGCATTCATACAGGGGAGAAACCGTTCAAGTGTGAGTTGTGTAACCAGGGCTTTGCACAATTATCGGGCCTGGTGAATCATCGGCCCATTCATACAGGGGAAAAACCATTCATGTGTGAGCTGTGTGACAAATCCTTCTCACAGTCATCGACCCTCCTCGTGCACAAACGCATTCACACAGGGGAGAAACCATTCAGATGCAAAATGTGTATCAAATCATTCTCTGATTCATCGACCCTCCGCAGACACCAACGCATTCACACAGGGGAGAAACCATTCACGTGTCAGGTGTGTGACAAATCCTTCTCATCGTCATCAGATCTCCGCATACACCAACGGATTCACACAGGGGAGAAACCGTTCATGTGTGAGGTGTGTGACAAGTCATTCTCATCGTCATCAGATCTCCGCGTACACCAACGCATTCACACTGGGGAGAAACCATTCAAGTGCGAGGTGTGTGACAAGTCATTCACGCAGTCAGGGAACCTTCGCACACACCACCGCACCCACACAGGGGAGAAACTGTTCAAGGGTAAGGTGTGTGACAAATCATTCTCTGACTCAACAAGACTCCTGCTTCATCAGAGGATTCACACAGGGGAGAAACCATTCATGTGCAATGTGTGTGACAAATCATTCTCAGTGTCATCGAGCCTTCGTGTACATCAACGCACTCACACTGGGGAGAAACCATTCATGTGCAATGTGTGCAACAAATCATTCTCGAGGTCATGCAATCTCCGTGTCCATCAAAGGATCCATACAAGGGGAGTAACCCTTGACGTGTAAGGTTTGTGAAGGTCTTTGACCATCCAGGACACCAGAGGATTCACACACGGGAGAAACTCTTCAGGTGAGATGTTTGTGACGAGGCTTTCATCCACTCGTCTGATCTCCTGAAGCACAAGTGGATCCATACTGGTGAGAAACCATTCGGGTGTGAGGTGTGTGACAAGGCTTTAACACAGTCAGTGTATCTCCTGGTCCATCAACACATACACAGCGGAGAAACCCTATCGGTTTGAGTTCTGTAATAAAGTCTCCACAGTTGTTTGACCTCCTGGAACATCTTTGAACCTACAAGGGGGCTACCTAATAAAGTTATTCCCAGTTTGATGTCAGAGTGTGACTCTCTACTTAAGCTCACTCCAAAGGATGGTCAGTGATATTGGAGCACAGAACAAGAAGCAGCTTTCACTCACATCAAACAATTAGTGACGACAACACCAGTGCTAAGGTATGATGATGTCAATGATGAAGTCACCCTGCAGTGAGATACCAGTGAAACAGGAGTTGGAGCAACTCTCACGCAGAAAGGACAATTAGTTGTGTTTGCATCCAGGGCATTAACACAAACTGAAGAACACAGATTGAGAAAGTGCCTGGCTGTTGTCTTTACTTCTGAGCATTTCAATCAGTATCTGTTTGGGAGTGAGAAAATTATGGTAGAGTTTGACTACAAGCCATATCGTTCTCAAACTGCTTCTCTCTGCTCCAAATCATTTACAAAGGTTGTTACTTCTGATTTTCTGTTACTTCATTTGCAGAGATATCATTTGGAAGTGAAATACAAGCAAGGCAAGCAGACGTACATCGCCGACATGCTGTCAAGAGCTGCACTCTCTTTGAATGAAGTTGATGATGCTCGTACAGAGTGTGAAATCTTCCAGATTCAACAAGAAGCAACAGCACGACATGTTCTGGAAGTCATCAATCCAGCAAAGACATTGAATCTGACAGACAAGTGTCTTGCTCAGATCAACCAAACTACACAATGAGATACAACTCTTCAAATGTTACAGGAAGTTGTGATGAAAGGATGGCCTGAAACCATCAAGGACACACCTGTTGCTGTGCGAGAGTATTGGGCAGACAGAAATGAAGTGATCGCCCACGATGGCATCTTGTACAAAGGCACTAGGGTCATTATTCCTAAAGAGATTAGAAAAGTCTGAGGAAGGCAAGAGAAGTGCTCTACTGGCCAAACATGAATAATGAGATTAGGGACCCCATCAGCCAGTGCAGTGTTTGTAATGGACATCAAACTAAGCAAGGTAAAGAGCTGCTCATGATTCATGACATACCATGGATGAAGCTTGGAGTAGACCTCTTCACTCTCACTGGAACTGATTATCTCGTCACAGTCGACTACTATTCAGACTACTGGGAATTAGACCAGCTGACGTCAACGACTACCAGTGAGATTGTAGACGCCTGAAAGCACACGTCAGTCGTCATGGCATTCCTGACATTGTGATGAGCGACAATGGTTCTCAATTCACGAGAGAAGAATTCAGGCACTTGATGAATGATTGGGAAATTCAGCACCACACATCATCTCCACACTATCCCCAGTCAAATGGAAAGGCTGAGGCAGCGGTGAAAACAGCCAAAGGGATCATAAAGAAATCAACTAGATCCAGCACAGATGTGTACAAGGCAATCTTACAGTGGAGAAATATACCTACAGAAGGCATGGAAAGTTGTCCAGTCCAGTGACTAATGTCACGCTGCACCAAGACTACTCTTCCAACAGCTTAAAAAAAACTAGAGGCCAGAAGTAGTAACAGGGAGTGAGTGACAAGATCAAAGTGAAACAACAGAAAGACAAATTTCACTTTGATAAAGTTGCCAGAGCTAAGATCCGATCAGAGTGAAAATATTCAACGTACTCAACAGAAGTCAGCTTACTTGGCAACTTGGGATCTGTATAGAGAAGTTGTCACCTCGATCGTACACGGTGAAAGTGAACGACCAGATCTATCGTCACAACTGCAGACATCTACGTGCAACCGGAGAAGCTGCTCCTTCACAGCAGACAGCTGATGAGGCAGATCTGATTTCACCAACTGAGCAAGGAACTGAACGACCATCAGTCCCAGAGGTCAACCGTTCTCCAACAAATGCAGCGGATTAGCAGCAACAATTACCACAACAGCAACACTCACCACAGCAACAACATTCTCCAGAAAGACATCACCTCAGGAACCAGCAGACACCGGATGAACAGCTAACAACAACTCACACACGTACCATAAGAAGACCTGAACAATTTAAAGTTTGTGTGTGCAATGTGTGTGTAGGGAGAGACAAAATTGGAATAGACTAGAAAGAACAAACAGTTTTGTATTCATGTGTGGTAATTTTCTTCATGGACTGTATGTGGAGTAACTTGTAAATGACAGTGCATGCAATGTTTTTTCGTTTTATGAAAAGGGGATGTTTGGATAAATCCCTTTTTATGCTGTGGCTTCTCATATTGATGTGAACACTGATATCATCACATGCAAATCAAAGTTTGAGGGCAGGAGCCATTTTACACACCACATGGAACATTGTTTAAAATTCACTCATTCACTTTTCCAGAACCACTTCATCTAATTCAGTGTCATGGGGAGTAGGAGCCTATCCTGAGAGGAAATGGGTGCTAGGCAGGATACACCCAGGACGGGACGCCAGTCCATCACAGAGCACACATTCTCACACGCACACACACACATAGCCACACACACTGGGGGACAATTTACCATAGCCAATCCATGGACATAAGCAGCATGTCTTTGTATAGTGGGAGATAACCGGAGCACCTGGAGGAAATACACGTGGACATGGGAAGAGTGTGCAAACTCCACACAGACAGACATCCGAGGTCAGGATCAAACCCGGGTCCCTGGAGCTGTGAGGCAGCAGCACTAACTGTGCCCCTGCGCCGCCCTTGTTTAAAATTCATATGGTTCCAAATATTTAGTTTCCTGAAGCTTGGGAAACTGACCAGTGAAACGGAGGCGACTTTGAGCAGCAGATCAGGTGGGGATTTAAACTTGTCATTGTCCCATCTGAATAAAACCTCACTTATTGCAGCTGCTGTCTCAGTTCCCCCGGTAAACATTTGACAGAGATTTCTAGTGTGGGAAAAGCATTCTTCACTCTTGGAGGCTTTCAAACTGACGACATCAGTGTGGGATGGGTAGCCTTGGATGTCTTTGACAGCAGATCAGAAGAGGAAGACCCACAGTGTGCAAGACAGTGATGACATGCATGTGCTGATCCCACCACTGCACAGGAGAGAGTGGCAGACGAGGGAGGAACGTGGGAAGGAAGGACAGGGAAGACAACAGAGAGGATATTTGGTAGGTGCTAGGGAGTAATTCTGTTCCTATATGACTCTAGGACTAGTGGAGTTACTCTGACGCAGGAAGTAACACTGTGACTTGCAGAGTGATTCTGCTCAGGGTTGAAACTGTGCTTGGGGAGTGACTAACTGAGGGATTGACTCCAGGGTGACCAACTCTGAGGAAATAAAGTAAGGGATTCTTTGACCGTGGGAACTTGGGGGAGGGGGCTGGCCAGTGCTTAACCTGCTCAATTTTGGACTCCCCCACACAAGTGGGAACATCTCTCCATTTACCCCCCAAATTCTTAATTTTATAATTCTTCAATTTTTACTTTAAAGATTTCCATTGTGTCACCCCCTCAGCCTTCTCTTTTCTAGGGAAGAGTGCTAGCCTGTTCAGTCTTTCTTGATAGTTACAATCTTTCAATTCTGAATATCATCCTTATAAATGTTTTTTGCGCCTTCTCCAGTTCCTTTATGTCCTTTTTCAATCTGGAGATCAGAACTGTGCACAGCTCTCCAAGTGTGGTCTAACCAAGGTTCTGTACAAGTCCAACATAACTTCTCTGCTTTTCAATTCCATTCCCCAAAAAATGGAGCCCGGTGCTTTTTGATTTTTAAAAAAATAATGACCTTGTTGATCTGTCTTGCTACTTTTAACGATTGATGAATCTGTAGTTCTGTCCTTGCACAACTTGTAAATATGACCTTTGGTCCTCCCTAACCTATCCAATTGAAATAATTTGTCTACGTGAAGTCATGAACACAAACTCGTTATTTTCAAACCTCCATTAAATCACCTCATAGTGTTCACTTCCCTAAAGTGCACACACCCAGCTCTCCAAATATAATGGCAAAATACTGTGAATGTTGGAAATCTGAGAAATATTCAGAAATTCTGGAAATACTCAGGTCAGGCAACATCTGTGGAGAGAGAAGCAACTTCTCTGCAGGCTTTGATATGTCTGACCACACTATCCTCCTCCTCTTCTCCGTTGTCCAGTCAATAGGATTGTTATCGCTTGGCCCACTTTTGCCTCTTCAGTTGTAACCAGAGAATCTCCTGCAATGGTTAATCTTCCTACCCCCATCGCTCTGGAGTCCGACCAAGGGTCTATCCTCAGTCCCCACCTATTTCTCATCCACATGCTGCCCCTGTGTAAAACCATCTGGTGACAGGATGTCAGATTCACAGAGGGTCTCTTACAATCTGTCCCATTTTAAGTTGAGTCAGAAAGAAATGCCCCTCTCCACCAGACAAAACAGAAAACTAGTAGTAAAGGAATGGCAAGCAGACAGCTTCAAGAAGGAGAGAAATGATTTGAGGACCGGGCCATGGAGACCTTAGATCTACAATCTTAACTGGGGCAGGGGCTAAATGGAGGACAGGCCCTTCAGCACCAGTAAGAGAGATGGATTCAAAACTGAGAGAGTCAAACTTTTATACTTTTACCCCACAGACTGGAGAAAACAGTCTCTCACCAGTCACAGAAAACCAATGTAGAATGTAGTCCCATATTATCCATTTAACCATGTTGATGGGGGGTGGGATGTCTGAGATGGGGCGTGAAGGAGGGGTGGAGGGTGAGGCGGGGGGAACGGGGGTCAAAGGGGATGGGAGGTGAAGGAACACTGGAACAGGAGTAGGCCATTCAGCCCGTCAAGCCTGTGCACCGTTCAATTAGATCATGGCTGATCATCAACCTCAATGCCACTTTCCCGGACTAGCTCCATATCCCTTGATGTCATTGGTCTCCAGAAATCTATCAATCTCTGTCTTGGACATGCTCAATGGTTGAGCTTCCACAGCCCTCGAGGGTAGCAAATTCCAAAGATTTACCATCCTCTGGGTGAAGAAATTCCTCCCCACCTCAGTCTTAAATGGCTTATCCCTTATTCTGAGATTATGTGGACTGGTTTTAGTCTCTCCAGCCAGGGCAAACATTTTATCTACATCCGCCCTGTAAGGATTTTGTAAGATTCAATGAGGTCACTTCTCATTCTTCGAAACTCGAGGGAATACAGACCCAGTCTCCTCAATTTATCTTCGTAAAACAATTCTGCCATCCCAGGGATTAATCTGGTGAACCTCTGTTGCACTCCTTCTCTGGCAAGTATATCCTTCCTTAGATAAGGGGACCAAAAAACTGTGCACAGTACTCCAGGTGAGGTCTCAACAAGGCTCTATATAACTGCAGCAAGACATCCTTGCTGCTGTACACAAATCCCCTTGCGATGAAGGACAACTTACCATTTGCCTTCCGAATTGCTTGCTGTACCTGCATGCTAGTTTCTACTGACTCACGAACAAGGACATCCTTTGGATATCGGCACTTCCCAACCTCTTACCATTTAAGAAATATTCTGCCTTTCTGTGATTTCTACCAAAGTAGAAATTCACATTATATTCCATCTGCCATGTTCTAGCCCATTCACTTAGCCTGTCCAAATCCTCTTGAAGCTTCCTTGCGTCCGCCTCACAACTTATGTTCCTACCCAGTTTGGTGCCATCAGAAAATATGGAAATATTACAATTGATCCCTACATCCAAATCATTTATACAGATTGTAAACAGCCGTGCCCCAGCACTGATCCTTGCGGTACCCCACTAGTAACAGCCTGCCATCCTGAGAATGATCAGTTTATTCCTACTCTCTGCTTCCTGTCTGTTAACCAATTCTCAATCTATGCTAGTATGTTAACCTAATCCCATTTAAAAAAAAATTATTTACTAACCTGTGTGGGACCTTATCAAAAGCTTTCTGAAAATCCAAAAACACATCCACTGGTTCTCCTTTCTCTATGCAGCAAGTCATGTCCTCAAAAAACTCTGACAAGTTTGTCAAACATGATTTCCCTTTCATTAATCCACATTGACTCTCCCCAATTTTACCAATCTTTTCTCAATGTACAGTTATCACATCCTTTATAATACATATTAACATTTTCCCTACTACTGACATCAAACTAACAGGTCTGTAGTTCTGCAATCTGGGGCTGTGAAGGCAGGGGAAGGGGCAAAGGTGGGGAGATGGGGGCAAAGGAGGGAAGATGGGGGTGTGAAGGAGGGGGGATGGGGGTGTGAAGGAGGGGGGATGGGGGCAAAGGAGGGTGGATGGGGGTGTGAAGGATGGGGGATGGGGGTGTGAAGGATGGGGGATGGGGGCGAAGGAGGGAGGATGGGGGCGAAGGAGGGGGGTGGGGAGGTGAAAGGGGGGACGGGGGGGGCTGAAGGAGAGGGGATGGGGGATGAAGGAAGGGGAATGGGGTGAAGGAGGGGATGGGGTGGTGGAAGAGGTGGGGGTGAAGAAGCGGGGCTGGGAATGGGGTAGAGGGGGGTTAAACGGCTGTGATCCTGGTTCCCGCCGCCCGGGCCTGGGATTTACAGGTGCGCACCTCTAATTCCAGCCCTGCCCACGTGACAGCCGCTTGGGCTCGCCATTCCTCAGATTCGAACGCTGGCCGCTGCGCGCGTCAGAACCACAACTCCCATCAGGCACGTGCGCCAAGATTCCACACTGTTGCTTGTCACTGCGCAGACGCGCATAGGTAATATAGTTCCGATTGGGTGAGTCTGTCCTCAAGGCACCTGCGCAGAACCGGAAGCATCCGTGAATCGGCGATGTCCCATCCTCGGGGTGATTGGATGAGCAGGGGATCGACATGTTGATTGTGGGTGAGAAACATTTCAATGTATTCATGTCATTGATTGGCTGTGAGAGACGTCAATCATAGAGCCAGCCACTCTGCCCATTCCCTTCTCTGCTTCTTTTTTTACAATTATTTAGGACATGTGAAGAAGGTGGTGGTGAGCTGCTTTCTTGAACATCTGCAGTCCATGTGGTGTAGGTACATCCACAGTGCTGTTATATAAGCTGGTGACATCTTTTGGTTATCTCCACCTATCACTGGCCCTCTATCCAGCTGTACTTGTTCCACCCCCCCCTTAAACCGGCTTAAATTTCACCTCTCTTCTGTTTTTACTTAGTACTGTTGAAGGGTCTTTCGGACTCGAAACGTTAACAGTGTCCCTCTCCACAGATGCTGCCAGACCTGCTGAGTTTTTCCAGGTATTTTTGTTTTTGTTGTAGATGATACACACTGCTGCTACTGTGCATCGGTGGTGGAGGGAGTGAATGTTTGTGGATGTGGTGCCAATCAAGCAGGGTGCTTTGCCCTGGATGGTGTCAAGCTTCTTGAGTGTTGCGGGAGCTGCACTTATCCAGGCAAATGGGGAGGATTGATCACACTCCTGACTTGTGCCTTGTAGATGGTGAACAGGCTTTGGGGAGTCAGGAGGTGAGTTACTCTCCGCAGGATTCCTAGCCTCTGAGCTGCTCTTGTGGCCACAGTATTTATATGGCTAGTCTAGTTCAGTTTCTGGTCAATGGTAACCCCCAGGGTGTTGATAGTGGGGGATTCAGTGATGGTAATGCCATTGAACATCAAGGGGCGATAGTTGGATTCTCTCTTGTTGGAGATGGTCATTGCCTGACACTTGTGTGGCGCAAATGTTACTTGCCACTTTTCAGCCCAAGCCTGCATATTGTCCAGGTCTTGCTGCATTTGGACATGGACTGCTTCAGTATCTGAGTAGTTGCAAATGGTGCTGAATATTGTGCAATCATCAGTGAACATCCCCACTTCTGACCTTATGATGGAAGGAAGGTCATTGATGAAGCAGTTGAAGATGGTTGGGCCGAGGACACTACCCTGAGGAACTCCTGCAGTGATGTCCTGGAGCTGAGATGATTGACCTCCAACAACCACAGCCACCTTCCTTTGTGCTAGGTATGACTCCAACCAGCAGAGAGTTTTCTCCCATTGACTCCAGTTTTGCTAGGGCTCCTTGATGCCACACTCGGTCAGATGCTGCCTTGATGTCAAGAGCAGTCCCTCTCACTTCACTCGGGAGTTCAGCTCTTTTGTCCATGTTTGAACCAAGGCTATAATGAAGTCAGGAGCTGAGTGGCCCTGGCAGAACCCTAACTGGGCGTCAGTGAGCAGATTAATGCTAAGCAAATGCTGCTTGATAGCACTGTTGATGACACCTTCCGTTATTTTATTGATGATTGAGAGTAGACTGATGGGGCAGTAATTGGCCGGATTGGATTTGTCCTGCTTTTTGTGTGCAAGACTTACCTGGGCAATTTTCCATGTTACTGGATAGATGCCAGTGCTGTAGTTGTACTGGAACAGCTTGGCTTGGGGCACGGCAAGTTCTGGAGTGCAAGCCTTCAGTACCGTTGCTGGAATATTATCAGGGCCCAAAGCTTTTGCAGTATCCAGTGCCTTCAGCTGTTTCTTGACATCATGTGGAGTGAATCGAATTGGCTGAAGACTGGCATCTATGATGCTGGGGACCTCCGGAGGAGGCTGAGATGGATCATCCACTTGGCACTTCTGGCTGAAGATTATAGCAATTGCCTTATCTTTTGCACTGCTGTGCTGTGCTCCTCCACCATTGAGGATGGAGATATTTGTGGAGCCTCTCCCTCCAGTGAGTTGTTTAATTGTCCACCACCATTCACGACTGGTTGTGGCAGGACTGCAGAGCTTGGATCTGATCCATTGGTTGTGGGATTGCTTAGCCCTGTCTATCACTTGCTGCTTATGCTGTTTGACATGCAAATAGTCCTGTTATAACTTCACTAGGTTGACACCTTATTTTAGGCGTTTTGAACCAAAGTTGATCCCCTGGTTTGATGGTAATAGTAGAGTGGGAGGATATGCTGGTCCATGAGGTTACAGATTGTGTTTGAGTACAATTCTGCTGCTGCTGATGGCCCACAGCGCCTCATGAATGCCCAGTCTTGAGTTACTAGATGTAGGTCATGACTACATGCAGGCCAGGTAAGATAATCCCTAAAGGGCATTAGTGAACCAGATGGGCTTTTACAACAATTTGACAATGGTTCCATGGTCATCGTTAGACTTTTAATTCCAGATTTTTATTGAATTCAATTTCCACCATCTGCCATGGCAGGATTTGAACCCAGGTCCCCAGAGCATTACCCTCGGTTTCCGGATTACTGGCCCAGCGACAATACCACTACACCATTACCAACCCCACTGCCTCCACAGCTGATTCACTTCCTGTCGGGACCAAAACCCAAGTGGGGAGACGGTGAGTGAAGGAACAGAATTTATAATAATCATATTCCATAATATTCACACTAATATTCAGAACTGAATATCCAATGAGTGAAGGAGCAGAGTTTATACAGATTGTATCCCATAATATCCACACTAATGTTCAGGACTGAATATCCAGTGAGTGAAGGAGCAGAGATGACCTAATATTTTCTGACACAATCTGAGGATTGACAAGATCTACCTGATTTTCTTCTGCTTACTGGACTTTGTAGTGATTGTTTATCATCACTTCAGAGGGCAGTTAAGAGTCAATCATTCATGTGTAGAACTGGAGTCACATGTAGCCCAGACCAGGCAGTTGGACAACAATATTTGGTGTTTAGGACAATTGGAAAGTTTTCATGTTTTTATTTTGATTCCATTGCACAAACTTAAAAATTTATTTACTCTGAAGAAGAAACTAGTCCTCACAAACTCATAGTGAATTGATAGCCCGTTTTACACTCCTGACTCTCTTTTCAATTGCTCTAGGTGTCTGGGAAGATGGGTGACTAGGCAGAGGAAAGAAAGTAGCCATGTGTCTGCTCCTGGTCACAATCCAGTGTCCCTGCTGGAAACAGAGGGTGTGTGACAGTCAAGTGAGGAAAAAGAAAGGGCTTGTATCTGATCCCCACACAGGGGAATAGCAGACTGGCACTCACTGTGGAACAGTCTCTAACTGAGTGAAGGAGGAGAGCAAGTTGAAGGAAGTCATGTTTCCTTTTTTTGTTTTACAGAAGGATTGCATCGTACTACACCAGAAAATACAGAAAGGACAGGCACCGCAGATAGATCATGACCATCACCCAAGGAACAACTACACAACTGTGGGAAGACATCCAGTCCCTTCACAGTATTGCTCAACACAGAGAACTGGACTAGCCAGTTAAACACTGTGGCGACAAGAGCAAGTCAGATGCTCGGAATCGTGCAATGAGTAACTCACCTCCTGACTCCCCAATTGGTCCTAGCTCTGTTTAGGTGTAACCCACCCTAGTGAACTAGGATACTAGGCTAGGGGACAGAACAATAGAGAAGCAGTGGCAGACATTTAAGGGGATATTTCAGAATACTCAGAATAAGTATATTCCTCCTATGAAGAAAAATTCTAAAGGAAGGACGCCACCATTTGTGGTTAACTAAAGTTATGGAAAGCATCAAACTTAAGGAAAAAGCATATAACTGCGCAAAGATGAGTGGCAGATCAGATGATTGGTCATAATATAAAGAGCCTATTAGCCTTAATATAAATAACCTTTTAGAGAATGACTAAAAGGTTAATCAGGAGAAAGAAATTAGAGTATGAGAGGAGGCTAGCTAGAAATGTAAAAACAGATAGCAAGAGTTTCTACAGGTACTTAAAAAGGAAAAGAGTAAGTAAAGTGAGTGTTGGTCCTCTAGAGAATTAGAATGGGGAGTTAATAGCAGACAATGAGGAAATAGCGGATGAAATGAACAAATATTTTGATTCTGTCTTCACTAAAGGGATGTTACACTTTTTCAAGGAGGCTTTGAGGGTGTCCTTGAAGGGTTTCCTCTGCCCTCCTGGGGCTCACTTGCCGTGTTGAAACACTGAGTAGAGCGCTTGTCTCGGGAGTCTCATGTCAAGCATGTGGACGATGTGGCCCACCCAGTGGAGCTGATCGAATGTGGTCAATGCTTTGATGCTGGGGATGTTGGCCTGAGTGGCTGAAGGCTGCACTGACACACCTAAGGCGATGTGGAACTCTGTCGTTGATGTCTGCCCTGGTTGACAGTAGGCTTCCAAAGTATGGAAAGTGGTCCATGTTGTCCAAGGCCTCGATGTGGATTTTGATAACCTGGGGCTAGTGCGGTGTGGAGGGGGCAGGTTGGTAGAGCATCCAATTGGCATCTGATGACATTAAGGTCAGTAATACAGGAGCGCCTGAGGCAGCGAGCCTTGATCCTGATCCAGGTATGAGTGACCTGGGTTAATCTGACACTCCAGGAATTGTTTAGATGGAGCTTGTCTCTGTATCTAACCCGTGCTGTACCTTCTCTGTGAGTGTTTGATGGGACAGCGTCAACATGGAGAAGTTATTCCATCCCCATTTTAAATGTGGAGAAGTTATTCCTTCAAATTCATATCCCAGTGTTTTTTAAATGTGATGAGGGCTTCTGCCTCTATCAACCATTCAGACAGTGAGTTCCAGACCCTCACCACCCTCTGAGTGAAAATATTACTCCTCAACTCCCCTCTAATCCTTCCATCAATTACTTTAAATCTCTGTAATAATGGTGTGATAGGTTCACCTTACACTCTTTCAAGATTCATTTCATGTTTTGGGGAAGATCTTGATTCATTTTCAAATGTTTCATTATTTTGTTTGATTCAAAGTTTGGTGTTCAGTGTTGTTGTTTGTCTGCTGTTTTACCAATCTTCTGTATAGATTTATAACTCAATAAATTAATATTTTAGCTTAAACCAAACTCTCTGATTTGTCAGCATGGTGTGTTCCTATTTACTGAAACACTTAGGAGCCTACAGTAAGAGTCCTGTACACAATATATTGGTCCATGTCACTGTGGGCTGATATACTTTCTTCATTAATGGGTTTATAATATCCAGTTCACAAGAAGCATGTTTCCCTAAAAAAAGCAATAAAAGACTTGCATTCATATATCAACTTTCACGAAAACACTTTGCAGCCAATGAAATGCTTTTTGAAGTGAAGTCACTGTTCTAATGTAGAAAACATAGCAGCCAATTTGTGCACAGCAATCTCCCACAACCAGCAATGTGATAATGATCAAATAATCTGTTTTTCTGACATAGATTGTGGGATTATTATTGGCCAGGTCATGAGCGATAACTCCCCTGCTCTTCTACAACGTAGTGTCATGGGATCTTTTACATTCACCTGAGAGGGCAGATGGGGATTTGGTTTAACTGATCTGAAAGATAGTCCCTCTGATGGTGCAGCACTCCCTCAGTACTGCGCTGGTGTGTCAGCCTCAGTGCTCAAGTCTCTGGAGTGAGACTTGAACCCACAACCTGCTGACTCAGAGACAAGAGTGCTAAGTAAGCCACGACTGACAATAACTTATAATATTTCTGTTTTATTTGATTCAGTTTCTAAGGGTTTAAATCCCAAGGCTGTGTACAGAATACTTTTTCCCCTGTAAACTGGCAGCCTGAAAGTTTGATTTGATTTAAAGTGATAACTAGTTAGAGTTGCAGGTGTCAGTATTGTCTTTGAGTCTGGGTTCCTGAAGCTGTGAAAGGTGGGAAAGTCCCTGGTGTCAGCTGGAATGGACATCTTAAGGGATTGTCTTCAATCAGTACTGCTGATTAACCATTCTGCTTTCATTCACTCATGAAAGTTCTATTGTTTAGGCACAGTTCTAACAGTCTGTCAGGAATAAAACTCGAGGAATAACCCACTTCCCAGGAAAGCTCAGTGTCAGTTTTAGTGAGGTTTTTGAGTTTGTTTGCAAATTCCCCCATGACCTCTCCCCTCCCTATCTCTGTAATCTCTTCCACCCCTCAGTACTGCACTGGAGTGTCAACAATGATTTTTGTGCTCAAGTCCTGGAGAGGGAATTGAACCAAAACCCTCTGACTCAGAGAACAAGGTTGTGGGTTCAAGTCCAACTCCAGATGAATTATTCCATGAACATGGATTAAAATTGTTCTCAGGGTCACACAAATAATGATCAAATAATGAGACAGACAGTGCTTTGGAACGACAGGTCCCCTGTGTGAGCACTGGAAGGTAAACAACACAGACAACTCTCAGTGTAATGGAAGCAGGTGACCCGGCTCCAGGTCTTTGTTGAGACGTCGGTGTATGGCGAGAGAGGAGGAATAGGTGAAACAATCCTGACACACATCGCACTGGAAGGATTTGTCTCCCGTGTTGGTTCACTGATGTTCCAGGAGGTCGAACAACTGTGTGAAGGCTTTATTACAGAACTCACACCGATAGGGCTTCTCCCTCATGTGAGTGTGTTTGATGGACCAGGAGATACACTGACTATGTGTGCAAGCCTTGTCTCACACCTCACACATGAAGAGTTTTTCCCTTGTGTGAATCCTCTGGTGTTCCAGGAGGGTTGAAGATGCACAAAAGCTTTACTGGAAGCTGCACACTAAAAGGTTACTCCCCTGTGTGGATTGTCTGATGGCGCAGGAGGCTTGATAACTGCATGAAGGCTTTGTCACAAACCTCACATCTGAACGGCTTCTCCCCTGTGTGAATACGTTGGTGATTCACCAGACCTGATGATTTTGGGAAGGCTCGGTTACACACTTGAATGGTTTATCTTCCATGTAGCTGCCCTTGTGTTAACAGTTCTACAATAGGTGCATCTTGTGTATTAGGAGATCTCATGAGTCTGTGGAGCCCTCCTCACACACTTTACACTTGAACAGTCTCTCACCTGTAGGAATGAGTCAGTGGTTCACGAGGCTTGATGAATGATTGAAGCTCTCACCACACTTGCAGCCCACTTATACTTCTTCCCAGACTCACCCTGACCGATCGCCCACAGCCAAACCTTCGGAAAGGTTGGTTCTGATGGAAGGTTCCACACCACTGACAGTTTCAGATCTGATGATATGTCAAAGCTCCCCTGACCCGACCGATTTCCAGATGATGGTTTCACTGCCCAAACTTCTCTGTGTTGAGCAATGCTGTGAAGGGACTGGATGTCTTCCCACAGTTGTGCCCGGCTCTCTCTCTTACTCTTGGAACTCCCGGCTCTCTCTCTTTCTCTCTCTCGGAACTCACGGCTCTCTCTCTCTCTCGGAACTCCCGGCTCTCTCTCTTTCGGAACTCCCGGCTCTCTCTCCCTCTCTCTCAGAACTCCCGGCTCTCTCTTTCTCGGAACTTCCGGCTCTCTCTCTCTATCGGAACTCCCGGCTCTCTCTCTCTTGGAACTCATGGCTCTCTCTCTCTCGGAATTCCCGGCGCTCTCTCTCTGGGAACTCCCAGCTCTCTGGCTCTCGGAACATCCGGCTCTCTCTCTCGGAACTCCCGGCTCTCTCCCTCTCTCTCTCGGAACTCCCGGCTATCTCTCTCTCTCTCTCTGAACTCCTGGCTCTCTCTCTCTCTTGGAACTCTGGCTCTCTCTGTCTCAGAAGTCCCAAATCTCTCTATCTCTCTCTCCCTCTCTGTCAGAACTCCCAGCTCTCTCTCTCGGAGCTTCTGGCTCTCTCTCTCTCTCAGAACTCACGGCTCTCTCTCTCTCTCTTTTGGAACTCCCGGCTCTCTCTCTCTCTCTCTCTCTCAGAACTCCCGGCTCTCTCTCTCTCTTGGAACTCCTGTCTCTCTCTCTCTTGGAGCCCCTGGCTCTCTCTCTCTCGGAACTCCCAGCTCTCTCTCTCTCTCGGAACTCCTGGCTCTCTCTCGGAACACCCGGCTCTCTCTCTCTCTCTCGGAACTCCTGGCTCTCTCTCTCTCTCGGAATTCCTGGCTCTCTCGCTCTCGGAACTCCCGGCTCTCTCTCTCCCTCGGAACTCCCAGCTCTCTATCTCTCAGAATTCCCGGCTCTCTCACACTCTCTCGGAACTCCCGGCTCTCTCTCTCTCTTTCTCTCGGAACTCCCGGCTCTCCCTCTTACTCTCGGAACTCCCGTCTCTCTCTCTTACTCTCGGAACACCCGGCTCTCTCTCTTTCTCTCTCTCAGAACTCCCGGCTCTCTCTCTTTTTCGGAACTCCCGGCTCTCCCTCTTACTCTCGGAACTCCCAGCTCTCTCTCTCTCCCTCTCGGAACTCCCGATTCTCTCCCTCTCTCTCTGGGCACTCCCGGCTATCTCTCTCTCTCGGAACTCCCGGCTGTCTCTCTCTCTTGGAACACTGACTCTCTCTCTCTCGGAACTCCCAGTTGTCTCTATCTCTCTCTCTCCCTCTCTGTCGGATCTCCCGACTCTCTCTCCCTCGAAGCTTCTGGCTCACTCTCTCTCTCAGAACACACGGCTCTCTCTCTCTCTCGGAACTCCCGGCTCTCTCTCTCTCTCGGAACTCCTGGCTCTCTCTCTCTCTCGGAACACCCGTCTCTCTCTCTCTCTTGAAACTCCTGGATCTCTCTCTCTCAGAACTCCTGACTCTCTCTCTTTCAGAACTCCCGGCTCTCTGTCTCTCGAAACTCCCGGCTCTCTCTTTCTCTCTCTCGGAACTCTGGGCTCTCTCTCTCTCGGAACTCCTGGCTCTCTTTATCTATGGGAACTCCCGTCTAACTCTCTCTCTCTCTCGGAACTCCCATCTTTCTCTCTCTCTCTCTCTCTCTCTCTCAGAACTCCCGGCTCTCTCTCTCTCTCGTGGAACCCATGGCTCTCTCTCTCTCTCGAAAGTCCCGGCTCACTCTCTCTATCGGAACTCCCGGCTCTCTCTCTGTCGGAACTCCCGGCTCTCTCTCCCTCTCTGTCGGAACTCCCAGTTCTCTCTCTCTCGGAGCTTCTGGCTCGATCTCTCTCTCAGAACTCACGGCTCTCTCTCTCTCGGAGCTTCTGGCAGTCTCTGTCTCTATCTCTCGGAAATTCCGGCTCTCTCTCTCTCTCTCTCTCTCGGAACTCCCGGCTCTCTCTCTCTCTGTCGGAACTCCCGGCTCTCTCTCTCTCTCTCTCTCTCTCGGAACTCCCGGCTCTCTCTCCCTCTCTCTCAGAACTCCCGGCTCTCACTCTCTCTCGGAACTCCCAGCTCTCTCTCTCTCGGAACTCCCGGATCTCTCTCTCTCTCTCGGAAGTCCCGGCTCTCTCTCTCTCAGAACTCCCGGCTCTCTCTCTCTCGGAACACCCGGCTCTCTCTCTCCCTCTCGGAACTCCCGGCTCTCTCTCTCTCTTGGAACTCCTGGAAATCTCTCTCAGAACTCCTGACTCTCTCTCTTTCAGAACTCCCATCGCTCTGTCTCTCGGAACTCCCAGCTCTCTGTTCTCTCTCTCGGAACTCTGGGCTCTCTCTCTCTCTCGGAACTCCTGACTCTCTTTATCTATGGGAACTCCCGTCTCTCTCTCTCTCTCTCTCTCTCTCGGAACTCCCATCTTTCTCTCTCTCTCTCTCAGAACTCCTGGCTCTCTCTCTCTCTCGTGGAATCCACGGCTCTCTCTCTCTCTCGAAATTCCTGGCTCACTCTCTCTCTCGGAACTCCCGGCTCTCTATCTGTCGGAACTCCCGGCTCTCTCTCCCTCTCTGTCGGATCTCCCAGTTCTCTCTCTCTCGGAGCTTCTGGCTCGATCTCTCTCTCAGAACTCACGGCTCTCTCTCTCTCGGAAATTCCGGCTCTCTCTCTCTCTCAGAACTCCCGGCTCTCTCCCTCTCAGAACTACCGTCTCTCTCTCTCTCTCTTGGAACTCCCGGCTCTCTCTCTCTCTCTATCTGAACTCCCGGCTCTCTCTATCTCTCAGAATTCCCGGCTCTCTCTCTATCTCTCGGAGCACCCGGCTCTCTCCATCTCTCCTGAACTCCTGGCTATCTCTCTCTCTCTCACAACTCCCGGATCTCTCTCTCTTGGAACTATGGATCTCTCTCTCAGAGCTCCCAGCTCCCTTTATCAATCTCTCCCTCTCTGTCGTATCTCCCAGCTCTCTCTCCGTCGGAGCTTCTGGCGCTCTCTCTCTCTCTCGGAACTCCCGGCTCCATCTCTCTCTCTCTCTTTCGGAACTCCAGGCTCTCTCTCTCGGAACTCCCGGCTCTCTCTCCCTCTCTCTCAGAACTCCCGGCTCTCTCTATCTCTCGGAACTCCGGGCTCTCTCTCGGAAGTCCCGACTTTCTCTCTCTTGGAACTCCCGGCTCTCTCTCTCTCGGAACACCCGGCTCTCTCTCTCTGTCTCGGAACTCCTGGCTCTCTCTCTCTCTCTCCAGACACCCGGCTCTCTCTCTCTCTCGGAACTCCCGGCTCTCTCTCCCTCTCTCTCAGAACTCCCGGCTCTCTCTCTCTCTCGGAACTCCCGGCTCTCTTTCCCTCTCTCTCAGACCTCCCGGCTCTCTCTCTCTCTCGGAACTCCCTGCTCTCTCTCCCTCGCTCTCGGAACTTCCGGCGCTCTCTCTCTCGGAACTCCCGGCTCTCTCTCTCTTGGAACTCCCGGCTCTCTCTCTCTTGGAACTCCCGGCTCTCTCTCTCTCTCGTAACTCCCGGCTCTCTCTCTCTCTCTCGGAATGCCTGGCTCTCTTTCTCTCTCGGAACTCCCGGCTCTCTCTCTCTCTCTCGGAATGCCTGGCTCTCTCTCTCTCTTGGAACTCACGGCTCTCTCCCTCTCTCGAAAGTCCCGGCTCACTCTCTCTCTTGGAAATCCCAGCTCTCTATCTCTCTCGGAACTCCCGGCTCTCTCACTCTCGGAGCTCCCGGCTCTCTCTCCCTCTCTGTCGGAACTGCCAGCTCTCTCTCTCTCTCGGAGCATCTGGCTCTATCTCTCTCTCAGAACTCATGGCTCTCTCTCTCTTGGAACTCCCGGCTCTCTCTCTCTCTCGGAACACCCGGCTCTCTCTCTCTCTCGGAACTCCCGGCTCTCTCTCTCTCTCTCTCGGAACTCCTGGCTATCTCTCTCTCTCTCATAACTCCCGGATCTCTCTCTCTTGGAACTATGGCTCTCTCTCTCTCGGAACTCCCAGCTCCCTTTATCTCTCTCTACCTCTCTGTCGGAACTCCCGGCTGTCTCTCTCTCGGAGCTTCTGGCACTCTCTCTCTCTCTCTCTCGGAACTCCTGGCTCTATCTCTCTCTCTCTCTCTCGGAACTCCCGGCTCTCTCTCTCTCTCGGAACTCCTGGCTCTCTCTCCCTCTCTCTCAGAACTCCCGGCTCTCTCTCTCTCTCGGAACTCCCGGCTCTCTCTCCCTCTCTCTCGGAACTTCCGGCTCTCTCTCTCTTGGAACTCCCGGCTCTCTCTCTCTCGGAACTCCCGGCTCTCTCTCTCTTGGAACTCCCGGCTCTCTCTCTCTCTCTCTCTTGGAGCTCCCGGCTCTCTCTCTCTCGGAACTCCAGGCTCTCTCTCTCTCGGAACACCCAGCACTCTCTCTCTCGGAACTCCCGGATCTCTCCCTCTCTCTCTGGGCACTCCCGTCTATCTCTCACTCTCTCTCACAGAACTCCCGGCTGTCTCTCTCTCTCGGAACTCCCAGTTGTCTTTATTACTCTCTCTCCCTCTCTGTCAGAACACACGGCTCTCTCTCTCTCTCGGAACTCCCGGCTCTCTCTTTCTCTTGGAACTCCTGGCTCTCTCTCTCTCGGCACTCCCAGCTCTCTCTCCCTCGGAACTCCTGGCTCTCTCTCTCTCTCTCTCTGGAACACCCGGCTCTCTCTCTCTCTCTGGAACACCCGGCTCTCTCTCTCTCTTGGAACTCCTGGCTCTCTCTCTCTCAGAACTCCTGGCTCTCTCTCTTTCGGAACTCCCGGCTCTCTCTCTCTCGGAACTCCCACCTCTCTCTCTATCTCTCGGAACTCCCAGCTCTCTCCCTCTCTCTCTGAACTCCCAGCTCTCTCCCTCTCTCTCTCTATTGGAACTCCCGGAGCACTCTCTCCCACTCTCCCTCGAAACACCCAGCTCTCTCCCTCTCTATCTGAACTCCCGGCTATCTCTCTCTCTCTCTCTCGGAACTCCCAGTTGTCTTTATCTCTCTCTCTCCCTCTCTGTCAGAACTCCCGGCTCTCTGTCTCTCGGAACTCCCGGATCTCTCCCTCTCTCTCTGGGCACTCCCCACTATCTCTCTCTCCCTCTCTCTGAACTTCCGGCTCTCTCTCTCTCTCGGAACTCCCTGCTCTCTCTCTCTCTCTCGGAACTCCCGGCTCTATCTCGCTCTCTCTCGCTCTTGGAACTCCTGGCTCTTTCTCTCGGAACTCCCGGCTCTCTTTCATTCTCTCTTGGAACTCCCGGCTCTCTCTCTCTGTGATCTCCCGGCTCTCTCTCTCTCTCGGAACTCCCGTCTCTCTCTCTCTCGGCACACCCGGCTCTGTCTCTCTCTCTCGGAACTCCCGGCTCTCTCTCTATCTTTCGGAACTCCCGGCTGTCTCTCTCGGAATTCTTGGCTCTCTCATTCTCTCTCTGAACTCCGGGCCCTCTCACTCTCTCTTTCGAATCTCCCGACTCTCTCTCTCAGAACTCCCAGCTTTCTCTCTCTCTCTCTCGGAATGCCCGGCTCTCACTCTCTCTCTCGGAACTCCGGGGTCCCTCTCTCGCAACACCTGGCTCTCTCTCTCTCTCAGAACTCAAGGCTCTCTCCCTCTCTCGGAACTCCCGGCACTCTCTCTCTCGGAACACCCGGCTCTCTCTCTCTCTCTTTCTTGGACCACCAGGCTCTCTCTCTCTCACTCTCGGAACTCCCGGCTCTCTCTCTCGGACCTCCCGGCTCTCTCCCTTTCTCTTTATCGCAACTCCGGGCTCTCTCTCTCTATCTCTCTGAGCTCCCGGCTCTCTCCCTCTCTCTCTGAACTCCCAGCTCTCTCCCTCTCTGACTGAACTCGTGGCTGTCCCTCTCTCTATCGGAACTCCCGGAGCGCTCTCTCCCACTCTCTCTTGGAACTCCCGGCTCTCTCTCTCACTTGGAAAACCCAGCTTTCTCCCTCTCGGAATTCCCGGCTCTCTCTCGATCTCTTGGAACTCCCGGCTCTCTCTCTCTCTCTCTCTCTCGGAACTCCCGGCTCTTTCTCTTTCTCTCTCTCGGAACTCCCAGCTCTCTCTCTCTCTCTCGGAACTCCCGGCTCTCTCTATCTATGGGAACTCCTGTCTCTCTCTCTCCCTCTCTCTCTCGGAACTCCCGTCTCTCTCTTTCTCTCTCTCTCTCTCTCTCAGAACTCCTAGCTCTCTCTCTCTCTCTCGGAACACCCTGCTCTCTCTCTCTCTCTGTCAGAACTCCTAGCTCTCTCTCTCTCTTTCGGAACTCCCAGCTCTCTCTCTCTATCTCTCGGAACTCCCGGCTCTCTATATCTATGGGAACTCCCCTCTCTCTCTCTCTCTCTCGCAGCTCCCGTCTTTCTCTCTCTCTCTCTCTCATGTCTCCTGGCTCTCTCTCTCTCTCTTGGTACTCACAGCTCTCTCTCTCAAAAGTCCCGGCTCACTCTCTCTCTCGGAACTCACGTCTCTCTCTCTCTCTCGGAACTCCTGGCTCTCTCTCTCTTGGAACTCCCGGCTCTCGCTCCCTCTCGGAGCTTCTGGCTCTATCTCTCTCTCAGAAATCACGGCTGTCTCTTTCTTGGAACTCCCGGCACTCTCTCTCTCTCGGAACTCCCAGCTCTCTCTCTGTCTCTCGGAAGTCCCGGCTCTCTCTCTCTCACAACTCCCGGCTCTCTCTCTCTCTCAGAACTCCCGACTCTCTCCCTCTCAGAACTCCCGGCTCTCTCTCTCTTGGAACTCCCGGCTCTCTCTCTCTCTCTCGAAAATCCCGGCTCTCTCTCTCGGAACTCCCGGCCCTCTCTCTATCTCTTGGAGCACCCGGGTCTCTCCCTCTCTCTCTCGGAAATCCTGGCTATCTCTCTCTCTCTCAGAACTCCCGGATCTCTCTCTCTTGGAACTCCCGGCTCGCTCTCTCTCTGTGGGAACTCCCGGCTCTCTCTCTCTCTCTCTCTCAGAACTCCCAGCTCTCTCTCTTACTCTCGGAACTCCCGGCTCTCTCTCTCTTTCTCTCTCTCGGAATTCCCGGCTCTCTCCGTCTCTCGAAACTCCCGGCTCACTCTATCTAAGGGAACTCCCGTCTCTCTCTCTCTCTCTCTCTCGGAACTCCCGGCTCTCTCTCTCTCTCTGTTGGAACTCCCGGCTCTCTCTCTCTCTCTCTCTCTCAGAACTCCCAGCTCTCTCTCCCTCTATCTCAGAACTCCGGGCTCTCTCTCTCTCTCTCGGAAGTCCCGGCTCTCTCTCTCTCTCTCGGAACTCCCGGCTCTCTCTCTCCCGGAACTCCTGGCTCTCTCTCTCTGGGAACTCCCGGATCTCTCTCTCTCTCTCTCTCGGAACTCCCGGCTCTCTCTCTCTCTGTCGGAACTCCCGGCTCTCTCTCTCTGGGAACTCCCGGATCTCTCTCTCTCTCTCGGAAGTCCTGGCTCTCTCTCTCTCGGAACTCCCGGCTCTCTCTCTCTCTCTCGGAACTCCCGGCTCTCTCTCTCTCGGAACTCCTGGCTCTCTCTCTCTGGGAACTCCCGGATCTCTCTCTCTCTCTCGGAACTCCTGTCTCTCTCTGTCTCGGAACTCCTGGATCTCTCTCCCTCAGAACTCCTGACTCTCTCTCTTTCAGAACTCCCGGCTCTCTGTCTCTCGGAACTCACGGCTCTCTCTTTCTCTCTCTCGGAACTCTGGGCTCTCTCTCTCTCGGTACTCCTGGCTCTCTTTATCTATGGGAACTCCCGGCTCTCTCTCCCTCTCTGTTGGAACTCCCAGTTCTCTCTCTCTCGGAGCTTCTGGCTCGATCTCTCTCTCAGAACTCACGGCTCTCTCTCTTTCTCGGAACTCCCGGCTCTCTCTCTCTCTCGGAATTCCCGGCTCTCTCTCTCAGAACTCCCGGCTCTCTCTCTCTCGGAACACCCAGCTCTCTCTCTCTCTCTCGGAACTCCCGGCTCTCTCTCTCTCTCGGGACACCAGGCTCTCTCTCTCTCTCTCACTCGGAACTTCCGGCTCTCTCTCTCTCGGAACTCCCGGCTCTCTCTCTCTCGGAAATCCCGTCTCTCTCTCTCTCTTGTAACTCCCGGCTCTCTCTCTCTCTCGTAAGTCCCGGCTCTCTCTCTCTCTCTCTCGGAAGTCCCGGCTCTCTCTCTCTCTCTCGGATTTCCCAGCTCTCTCTCTTACTCTCGGAACTCGTGTCTCTCTCTCTTACTCTCGGAACTCCCAGCTCTCTCTCTCTCTCTCAGAAATCACAGCTCTATCTCCCTCTCGGAACTCCTGGCTCTCTCTCACTCTCTCGGAACTCCCGGCTATTTCTCTCTCTCGGAACTCCCAGCTCTCTCTCTCTCTCTCTCCCTCCGAACTCCGAGCTCTCTATCTCTCGGAACTCCCGGCTCTCTATCGCTCTCTCAGAACTCCCGGCTCACACTCTCTCTCTCGGAACTCCCGGCTCTCTCTCCTACTCTCGGAACTCCCGTCTCTCTCTCTTACTCTCGGAACTCCCGGCTCTCTCTCCTTCTCTCCCTCGGAACTCCCGGCTCTCTCTCCTTCTCTCCCTCGGAAATCCCGGCTCTCTCTCGCGGAACTCCTGGCTCTCTATATCTATGGGAACTCCCCTCTCTCTCTCTCTCTCTCTCTCCCAGCTCCCGTCTTTCTCTCTCTCTCTCTCTCATGTCTCCTGGCTCTCTCTCTCTCTCTGTTGGTACTCACGGCTCTCTCTCTCGAAAGTCCCGGCTCACTCTCTCTCGGAACT